>NC_069504.1:793521861-793674361 GCF_027579735.1 Bombina bombina
TGCATTTGCAAAATTTCCCATAGACACCGATAGACCACCCAGGTACACCTACAAACCACCCAGACTACCCATAAGTCTACCCATGACCTTGCCCCTTCCGACATGACCCCACCCACAAAACAGTGAAAGCCCCCCTCAACCACCCGAGTCCCTAAATCCTAGTGGCAAATGTTGTGAGGTATGATAACACTTAACTTGAAATCTTGGCCTATATATGAGATTAGAGTCCTGTTAAAGGGACAGTATACTGTAAAATAGTTTTTCCCTTAATGTGTTTACAATTGCTTTTTTTTACCAACTGCAGAGTAAAAAATGCATGAAAATTAGCTTTTTAAGGTTTATTTGTGTATATTAAAGCTCTGATTTTGTGTTTTGACGCCACAACCTAATAAAATGGGTTGAGCTTGTAGGTATAATCAGATCTCATTACTGTATCACATTGTGTACATATACATGCTTCTTTATCTTATATCTGTCCATAAAACAATCACTAGTACTTGGAAAGAACAATGGAAAATCAACATTTTATTACCTTATCTCTGCTATAGCCCACTGGGAGTGTAATTTCTTCTGCTGGCTGTGTTTACAAAGCTTATCTATAGCTTGGACCTGCGGGCACAAACTTTCAGAATAGGTGGGGATACCACATGCTATATCAACTATTTCAAATGCCAATATAAGGGTAAAGGAAACACTTGTAAACAATTTAATACACTCCAGCAGGTAAAGTGGATCATTGGGAACAAATTAAAGGGGAGAAAATTTTTGAGTAAACTGTCCCTTTAAAGGGACAGTCTCGTCAAAATGAAACTGTCATGATTCAGATAGGGCTTGCAATTTTAAACAACTTTCCAATTTACTTTTATCATCCTATAATACTGTATAAACAGCACCAGGATTACCAAGAAAGGATGATCTTCCTTGAGTCATTATGAAGTAATCGATGACTCCAGACTAGACAATAGAAGCCATCCTGAAGTATGACCACAGGCCGAAATATTTAAATGAGATTACTCTAGCTGTTCATGCTTGTGAAGTAATCAGTAAGGTAATCTGCTAATCACTCTGAAGTCATCACCCAGAATTGTTTACCTTAGCTGATGACTTTACTAGCCTAATGATGTCTGATGATGATTTGCAAATTACTTCTACAGTAGTTTGATGATCATCAAATGACTCCAGGAGGGTCTCTAAAGTAATCCTATTTGTTTTGGGTAGTGGAAACAAATATAAAGGGAAAAAAAAGTAAATCAAAATAAATTAATTTTATTTTTAGTACCATTACCTGCAAACATTTATTATAAAACTAGCTTTTACTCATACCTGGAAAATTCCCAATGGTGCAGATACAGACACATTAAAGGGACAGTAAAGTCAAAATTAAAAACTTTTATGATTCAGATAGACCATTCAATTTTAAAAATACTTTCCAATTTACTTCTATTATCTAATGTGATTTACTCTCTTGTCTTATTTTGAAAACCATGCATAGGTGGGCTTAGTAGCAGCAATGTACTACTGAAAGGTAGCTGCTGGTTGGTCGCTGCACAGATCTGTTGTCATTGTTTCACCAAATGTGTTCAGCTAACTCCAAGTAGAGCATTGTTCCTTTGACAAAGGATACCATGAGAATGAAAAGAAGCTAATTGAATTTTTTTTAAAAACCAGTGCTCTATCTGAATCATGGAACAAACATTTTGGGTTTCATATCCATTTAAGGGGACATGAAACCCAAAAATTTTCTTTCATGAATTAGATAGAGCACTGGTTTTCAAACCTGTCTCTAGGCCTTCCTAACAGGCCACATTTTAGGTTATCTGAACTGGAGCACAGGTGAAATAATCAACTGATTAGTAAACATGGCTATTTTATCTGCTCTCATCCAAGGTCATCCTGAAAACCTGGACCGTTGGGGAGGCCTGAGGAGAGGTTTGAAAACCAGTGAGAGAGAGTATATAATTTTATAAAAGGTTGAAGAGAATACCTAGGTATGTAGTGTGCATATGTGTAGAGCTTTATGTCAGCAGTTTTGCCAGAATGCTTTTGGGCACAAGATGGCAGCAGTGTTCGCACAGCGTAAAACATTGTTAAAAAAATCTGGTGACAAAGTGTTCCAAACACATGCACATTTAGTACCAGCTGACTTTTTTTTTTTTTTTTTTTTTTTATATATTTTACACTGAATTATGAAAGGGTTGTGTTACACATCACTTTAAAGGAACACAAAACACTTTGAGGTTGTAATAAAAAATGTTTAATTATTTGTAGTAAAAAAAAAAAATTTGCAATAACTTCCCAAATTGTAAGTTCAAGCTGCAGACTTTACAAGCATAATTCTGCTACATTCTACTCAGTGATTGCTGATCAATTTATATCTGTCCTTAAATGGCCTGAGCAGAGGAGCTAAGAAGCTTTTAAAGGGGTATGTCCAGGGGCTGAAAAACATTTTATTTTGTATTTATTTTAATTTTGCTGATTTATATAGTGCTTATTTAAAGGAAATGTTTTTTTTATATTCCTTTAATGGTTTTTATTCATATCATGACTTATTCAGAAGCAATATTTTGCTCAAAATTCTACACTGGGAATTTGAGGCAGGGACCTAGAGACTAAAAAACCTCTGTTAAAACTGGGTAGTGCCAGATATTACAATAGTGTTTTCTTTTATGTAATTGGCAAGAGTCCATGAGCTAGTGATGTATGGGATACACACTCCCACCAGGAGGGGGCAAAGTTTCCCAAACCCCAGAATTCCCACAAATACACCCCATACCACACCCACAACTCAGTTTTACAAACTTTGCCTCCTATGGAGGTGGTGAAGTAAGTTTGTGCTTAGTTTTTATGATTTTCTTCTATGATAAGCGCTTCTAGCCCAATTCCTCTCAGAGTACAGTGTTTGTCAGAGGAATGTGAAGAGAGTATCGCCTATTGATTTTATGGTTTCTCACTGGAAATCTTTTCAAGGGTTCTCTATTATCGGTCGTAGGGATTCATCTCCTACCTCCCATTACACTTATGCCAACAGAGCCCATGTACTGCGATGGGGCAATCACTAAACACTGTCAACAAAGGTTATTAGACTGCCGATGGTAATGCGCTAATGTATGAGAAAATAAAGATTGTGCGTGCAAGCTGGAATAAAAATTATGCAAACAGATAATTTATTATCGCACAGCAACTGGTGGCATTGAAAAAAAGCAGCAATATGCTGCGCCCAACATTTACAGAGGCTGTCTTATGTTCATCATAAAATAATATAGATGTTTATATTCATAATGACACATTTTTTAAGCATTATATTTATATCAATATGATTGACTAAAATCTACTTTTAATAAATGGGTGTTTAAAGTTTGTTAACAAAAACAAAGTTTACTAGTCCTTTAAGCCTCTCTGGGGAGTGGGAAAATTACTACTTTTAGATTTTTAAAAAAAATGAAGGCATATTGCAAAGTATTTTGTTACTTTGCATAATTTGAGTAGGAATTACATTTTGGAGTTTTATGCCCCTTTATGCATAATAAATTAATCTTTCTTTACATTTATCAAGTGCAATTTTAGATTATTTATAGACTTCACAAAGTAAAGCCTTTGTCCCTATATTTGCACATCCTGGCTCTAAAAATAGTGTTTGTAACTGCAGCATTTGTATAAATGTGTGATAATTTTGTCTCACCAAACTTCAGAGTAATAATAATAAAAAATAAAATAAATGTAATGTAGCTCTATTCTTGTAAACAGCAAGTAAATATAACTTATTCTACTAGCATGTACAAGGTGAGCATTTACTTTTAGTAATTGAAGTGAAAAGTATGGTATATTCCACAATGTATGATAATAATAAATGATATGAGAGAAACTTGTTTAGCCTCTATAATATAAGCAATAATTCCTTAATATTATCGATAAAGAAAAAATGAGAAAAAATCCTTTATATTCAGGATAAGAAATGAAGTGACAGAGTTTAACTCCAGAATAAGTAATGTTCAAGTATCTTTCCTTAAGCTTCACGCACTCACACAAACACTCTAAAATATATATACAATGTTCCAACACACACGCAATATTGACCAGCAAGGAGGAGGTTAATTCAGTGTAATACACCTCAGGTAAGTAATGACACTTAGAGTTATATTTGGAAACCTTATGATTTGTATACAATACGATACCCAAACCAGCGTGGTGACAATTCCAGATTTCCCCTGAAGCGATGGTGTAGCGTGGAGAGCGGTAATAGCAGCAGAGTAAGTGCTAAACCGGGGATTAGTAGAGAGCGGCGTCCCGGTAGCAGCTTGTGTGAGTGCGGCTTCAGCCGCGAGTGGATTGAGTTCCGGTAGCGTAGGGATATGATTAGGAGAATCAGTCCAAAAGAATCAGGAAATAAGTGCAGCAACTATGAGACACAAACAGCCTTCAAAGATATAATAGTTAAGACCTGAAAGGGAAAATACACTGCTTAGAATAAGCAGAAACACAGGATGAGAGTATCCACTTTAATTTTCAGGCACTGAGTAATGGAAAAGCACTTCCTTAAATAGGAGGAAGTGCTGATAGTCAGAAAGTCTTAAAGGGATATCACATCCCCCCCTTCTCAGGGAATCACCCCTGGGGATTCCAGACCAGGTTTGAGGGGGTAACGGTGATGAAATGACTTCACCAGACGAGGGGCATGAACTTCTGTAGAAGATGCCAGGAATAATCCTCTGGACCATAACCCTTCCATCTGATGAGATATTCTAATCTGTTTCGTCGAATCCTAGAATCCAGTATCGATTCAACTTCAAATTCATCATGAAGATCCACTGAGATAGGAGGCGGAAGATCAACTGCCGTGCGTGTCATTGAATGAAAAGGTTTCAATAATGAAATATGGAAAGTGGGATGAAACTTGTAATCCTTGGGTAATGTGAGCTTGACCACATTGGGATTTATTATCTGCTCTACAGGGTAGGGTCCCAGGAACTGGTTAGCCAATTTCTTGCAGGGGACCTGAAGTTTAAGATTCTTAGTAGAGAGTAACACTAAGTCACCTATTTTATATTCAGGTCCAATCGAATGTTTCCGATCATAGTATTTCTTTTGGTATTCCTTAGCCTCAGCTAGATGTGTTTTCAATATTTTCAATCTATCTTGAAGTTTGGAAGAAAAATCTAAAGCTGAAGGGGAATTCACTGTTTTGTGCGACAAGGTTATAGTGTTAGGATGGTACCCATAAGTTGCGAAAAAGGGGGATGTTTTGGTTGAGGAACACAATGAATTGTTATGAGTAAATTCTGCCATAGGAAGGTAAATTAGCCAGTCATCTTGTAAATGTGAAATATAACAACGTAAAAAGTGTTCAATGGTCTGGTTCAGTCTTTCTGTCAACCCATTTGTCTGTGGATGGAAAGCAGTGGTGTTGCGATGATCAATTTTCAGTAGCTTACACAAAGATCTCCAGAAGGAAGAGGTGAATTGGGTACCCCTATCAGTAATAATATCAGAGGGTAAACCGTGTAGTCTTACAATCTGATCAAGAAATACTTTGGCTGTAGTCATGGCAGTTGGCAATCCCTTGAGTGGAATAAAATGTGCCAGTCTTGTTAAATGGTCGACTACTACCATGATAGTGTTATATTGTTGTGATGCAGGTAACTCCACTATAAAATCCATGGCAATAGTACTCCATGGTTTATCTGGAATGGGCAGAGGTCTAAGTAACCCTATGGGTTTTTTACGTTCAATTTTATTTCTAGCGCAATTCTCACACTTAGAGACGTAATCATAAATGTATTTATTCATCCCTGGCCACCAAAACTTACGACGGGTAAGTTCAATGGTTTTTTGTATACCTGGGTGACCAGATATGGTGTCATCATGGGTGTGTGTGAGAATGGATGACCTTATTTTCTCAGGTATGTATAACTTTTCCTCATGATAAAAAAGACCTGTAGTAGGATCTTTAGAACAATTCTGTAGTGGTATTGAATCATGTTGTAGAGCAGTGTAAATCTCTTCTTCCAAGGGTGTTAAGGAACCTATTATCTTTTCTGGAGGGATAGGGAAGTTAGGTTGTTCATGAGGAAGTAACTCATGAATACGAGAAAGTGCATCTGCTTTTGTGTTTTGACTCCCAGGTTTATAGGTTATTAAAAAGTTAAAGCGATCTAAGAAAATTGACCACCTTGCTTGTCTAGCTGTTAAAGTCTTATTCTTCTTTAAAGTATTCTAGATTTTTATGATCAGTATAAATAAGAAATGGAATTACTGATCCTTCTAGTAGGTGTCTCCATTGTTCTAGTGAACACTTAATAGCAAGGAGTTATTTGTCTTCAACACTATAGTTAGCTTCAGCACAAGTCAAAGTTCTTGAATAAAACGCAATGGGGTGAACTTCATCTGTCTCCTTATTTTGTTGGGAAAGAATAGCTCCAATGCCTGTGTTCGATGCATCAACTTCCAACAGGAATTGTTGATCAAAGTTAGGCAGTGTTAATATTGGAGCTGTTGTGAACATTTCCTTAAGTCTATCAAAAGTCTTCTGAGCTTGTTCAGACCACTTAAAGCGCTGTTTTATACTAGTTAATTGTGTTAGTGGTTTTATCACTGAGGAGAAGTTTTTAATAAATTTACGGTAATAATTTGCGAAACCAATAAATCGCTGTAATGCTTTTACTGTAGTGGGTATAGGCCAGTCTTTAATTGCGGCTATTTTTTCAGGATCCATTTCTATTTTGTTTGGGGTTATTATATAACCCAAAAACTTTATTTTAGAGACATGGAAAACACATTTTTCCAGCTTTGCATATAACTTATGCTCCTTGAGACGAGCAAGGACCCACCTAACATGTTTTTCATGTTCTATGGAAGATTTCGAATAGATCAGAATATCATCTAGATATATGATGACACAGATATCCATTAGATCATGAAAAATCTCGTTGATAAAATGTTGGAAGGTTGCGGGAGCATTGCTTAGTCCAAAGGGCATTACGTTATACTGGAAAAGACCATAACGGGTTCTGAACGCAGTTTTCCATTCGTGTCCTTCCTTTATGCGAATAAGATTATAAGCGCCCTTTAGATCTAATTTTGAGTAGATCGTGGCCTCATTTAATCTTTCGAGTAACTCTGGTATGAGAGGTAGAGGATACCTATTTTTGATTGTTATTTCATTCAATGCCCTGTAGTCAATAATCGGTCTTATTGTTCCATCTTTATTGCGTACTAAAAACAGTCCTGCAGCAGCAGGGGATGTTGAGTGTGAGATGAACCCTTTTCGCAGGTTTTCATCTAAATATGATCTTAGATATACCAATTCTTCTTGTGAAAGAGGGTAAATCTTTCCATGTGGTATTTGAGATCCCGGTATTAAATCAATGGGACAGTCAAATTCCCTATGTGGTGGGAGGTTTTCTGCCTCCTTGAGGTCAAACACCTCTGCCAGGTCCTGATAAATTTGAGGTAGCTCATGTTCTATAGTAGAGATTACCTGATAGGGAAAACAAGTCTTTATACAATAGTCAGAGTCAAAGATTACTTGTGGTGATGACCAGTCAATATGAGGATTATGTATTTGTAACCAGCTAAAACCTAAGATGATAGTATGCATGTAGATAGGTATGAGGTCAAAAGTAATATATTCGGAATGTCCTTGGTCAGTTATTATGAGTAAAGGGATTGTCTGATGGGTAATGGGGCCCTGTTGTATGATAGAACCATCAATAAGTTTAACTGAAACAGGATGTGTTTTGACAACAATTGGAATTTTATTAAGCTTAACATATGCTATATCTATATAATTTCCTAACGCCCCAGAATCAATCAAAGCGTTAGATCGCACGTTTTTCTGATCCCACTGTAAAGAAAAGGTGAGAGTGAGATGTGGATTTTGGGTAATGTGAAAAATATTGTGATTGAAACGACCCTTACCCTTTTTCTGTCTTAGAAGAGATGGACAATTTGTGATGGAGTGGTCCTTTTGTCCACAATAAAGACAGAGATTTTCTAATCTGCGTCTGGCTTTTTCTTCTGGGGTTAGAGGACCCCTTATAGTTCCAATTTCCATAGGAATCTGGTTTGAAACAGCTTTTTCCATGGTTGTAGAACAGGGATAGGAACGTCTGGGCACAACTTCATAGGAAGCTCTTTCAGCCTTTCTTTCACGTAACCTTCGGTCCAAAGTAGTGCTTAATTTCATCAAACCATTCAGCGTGTCAGGCATCTCTAATCGTGACAATTCATCTTTAAGGGATTCAGAGAGACCCAATCTGAATTGGTTCTTCAAGCTGATCTCGTTCCATTGAGAGTCATCTATCCACATTTGGAATTCTGTGATATATTCTTCAATGTTTCTTTTCCCCTGTCTCATAGATCTTAGTTTATTTTCAGCTGTTATTTGAGTATGGGAATCCTCATACAAGGCAGTCATGGCTAGAAAAAATTCTTCAAGTGAATCCAATATTGGATGTTCACTTTCGAAGAATCTATTGGCCCAGGAGCGTGGCTCCCCCTGGAGGAAGGAAATAGTGGCACAGACCTTTATCCTTTCACTATGGTATGTTTTAGGTCTAAGTGAAAAAAGAAGTTTGCAGGCACTTTTAAAATCCCTGAATTCGCTGCGCTTGCCAGAGAAGGGTTGTGGGTATTGTATGTGAGGTTCAGCAATTCCTGCTTCTTTCCCTGACATACAATCTTTTATTAAGGTTTTGAGAGCTTTATTTTCAGTTTGTACCTCTGTTAAGGCTCTAGCAAGATATTCTAGTTTTTGATGAATATTAGAGAATTCATTTTTAATTTCATTGGGATCCATTTTCCCAAATAAAAAAAAAACTTTTTAGGCCTGAAAATTCTGTGATAATTTTGTCTCACCAAACTTCAGAGTAATAATAATAAAAAATAAAATAAATGTAATGTAGCTCTATTCTTGTAAACAGCAAGTAAATATAACTTATTCTACTAGCATGTACAAGGTGAGCATTTACTTTTAGTAATTGAAGTGAAAAGTATGGTATATTCCACAATGTATGATAATAATAAATGATATGAGAGAAACTTGTTTAGCCTCTATAATATAAGCAATAATTCCTTAATATTATCGATAAAGAAAAAATGAGAAAAAATCCTTTATATTCAGGATAAGAAATGAAGTGACAGAGTTTAACTCCAGAATAAGTAATGTTCACGTATCTTTCCTTAAGCTTCACGCACTCACACAAACACTCTAAAATATATATACAATGTTCCAACACACACGCAATATTGACCAGCAAGGAGGAGGTTAATTCAGTGTAATACACCTCAGGTAAGTAATGACACTTAGAGTTATATTTGGAAACCTTATGATTTGTATACAATACGATACCCAAACCAGCGTGGTGACAATTCCAGATTTCCCCTGAAGCGATGGTGTAGCGTGGAGAGCGGTAATAGCAGCAGAGTAAGTGCTAAACCGGGGATTAGTAGAGAGCGGCGTCCCGGTAGCAGCTTGTGTGAGTGCGGCTTCAGCCGCGAGTGGATTGAGTTCCGGTAGCGTAGGGATATGATTAGGAGAATAAGTCCAAAAGAATCAGGAAATAAGTGCAGCAACTATGAGACACAAACAGCCTTCAAAGATATAATAGTTAAGACCTGAAAGGGAAAATACACTGCTTAGAATAAGCAGAAACACAGGATGAGAGTATCCACTTTAATTTTCAGGCACTGAGTAATGGAAAAGTACTTCCTTAAATAGGAGGAAGTGCTGATAGTCAGAAAGTCTTAAAGGGATATCACAAAATGCCATGCTAATGAATGTGACATCTAGCTTGAAACCACAATCTCAAATTGAGGGCATCTGAGCTGGATTGAACTGTAAAACTGCAAATGAAGGAAGCAGACATAAGCTGTTGTGGCAACACCAGAACTGTCATCATTGACAATAACAGGCGCCATCTACAGGCTAGGCTGTTTAAATGCATTGCTCAAGCTAAACAAAGAGGAGGAAAAAAAATACAAATATGTATCTGCTTTTACTTGTTTATTTAGGCAGTTGGGAGCTGTACTAACACTGGAGCACAATCCATAATGGTTAATACTTATTGTGTGCACATTGCTATGGACTAGTTACTGCATGCTACAGTGTTCATGTCAGATAGCACAGATACATAATTTTCCTCAGATAATAGATTTCTATTGATGTTGGATAATGTTCAAAAAAAGTGAAAAGCAGATGCACAAAAAAATTCACTCAAATTGTGTTTTTCAATGAATTCTTTGCTATACACTTTTAATTTAAATGTAACATATATGGCTTAAAGGGACATTACCCAAACGATAAGTTACTTGAAAGTGATGCAGCATATCTGTAAAAAGCTGACTTGAAAAAAATAAAATAAACATTTCTATGTAAGAAGATATTTTACCTCACAACAATTTCCATAGTAGCTACATCCTATTTTAAAAGGGACTTTAAACATTCAATCTAGATGCTTGTACTGTAGGATATTGGGTAATCTTTATTTTTATCTATTTGTTTCAAATTTGTTATACCTTAATTTACATCAATTAGTCAATTTCTATAACATGGTAATACTTTTTATATGCACAATAGCAAGTGTTAAGATGTTTTCAAAAGCAATAAATGTGAAAGCAGTAATTCATGAGAAAGCAACACTTAAAGGGACACTGAACCCAAAATTTCTTTCGTGATTCAGAAAGAGCATGCAATTTTAAGCAACTTTCTAATTTACTCCTGTTATCAATTTTTCTACGTTCTCTTCCTATCTTTATTTGAAAAAGAAGGCATCTAAGTTTTTTTTGGGTTTCAGGACTCTGGACAGCACTTTTTTATTGGTGGATGAATTTATCCACCAATCAGCAAGGACAACCTAGGTTGTTCACCAAAAATGGGCCGGCATCTAAACTTACATTCTTGCATTTCAAATAAAGATACCAAGAGAATGAAGAAAATTTGATAATAGGAGTAAATTAGAAAGTTGCTTAAAATTTCATGCTCTATCTGAATCACAAAGAAAAATTTTGGGTTTAGTGTCCCTTTAACCAACAACATATTATACAACCACCATACACCCACTAATATAATTTCAAATTTAATTTATAGGGCATTCTATACAAGTATTGAGGGCATTCAAAATGCTCTGGTTAATTATTATAAACAGCTTTTAATACTTGATTGTATATGATTGTGTGCAGGAGGTCAAGCACAACATTATTCACTGCCCATTATCACTTGTAATCTAAGGGAAAGTGTACTGTAAACTAGTTTTTCCCTTAATGTGTTTCCAATGACTTGTTATACCAGCTGCAGAGCATACTATTGTTTCTTTAGCTTTATTTTTGTATATGAAATATCTGTTTTTGTTCTTTTAAAACACAACCCATCAAAATTGGTTGAGCTTGCAGGGAAATCAGATCTCCTTATTTTATCTCTTTCTGTACACACATATGCTTCTTTATTTTATCTCTGATTGTATAAGAAAGCCTAATACTAAGGGCCTGATGAACTAAACCTTTCCACTCTGCCAAGATGATCTAATATGTCTTGTCAGTACTGCAAGGTCCCACAAAGACTTTTAAAAATTTGATTTTTTTTTTCCTTTCTTGAGAATTGTTTCTCTCTCTAAGCGGGGTTCTTGATGTGAAGGAGAGACACCTAGATTGCAAAATAATGCTAAAAAAAGCCCCCAAAGAAAATTAATATTTTATTACTTACCTCACTCTACATCCTACTATGAGTGTAATTTCTTCTGCTGGCTATGTTCACACAGCTTTTCTATAGCCAATACTTAAAGGGACAGTAAAGTCTAAATTAAAATGTCACAATTCGGATAGAGCGTGCAATTTTAAACAACTTTCCTATTTACTTTTGATATTAAATTTGCTTTGTTCCTTTGGATTCTTTTATTGAAAACATGTCTTTTAGTACTCTATGGCAGCAGTGTTTTGTAACATTATATAACAAAACTACAAATAATGTTGCAAAACACTGCTGCCATACAGTACTAAAGACACATGCCTACCTAGTTTTACTCTTCAATAAAAAAATACCAAGAGAACGAAACAAATTTGACAACAGACTTAAATTGGAAAGTTGTTTAAAATTACATGCTCTCTCAGGGCTGTCTTTAACACAGGGGAAAAGGGGCAGCTGCCCAGGGCCCAGTCTTTGTTAAAGGGACCCAAGAGTCCTAAAAAAAAATACAGGTAACTGATCTGGTGACTGGAGGCACATGCAGCAGAAAGCTGGAGCAGCAGGCATGTGAGGATTTCAGTCTTGAGGCTGTGTGACTCATCTCACACTGTATCCATGCAGCCTTCGACAGACAGCATCCAGTCTGCTGGTCCCCTTAGTCATGCTCTTTCTGCTGTGGCCCTAAGATCCACTAACTGAAGTTGGTTAGGGAAGCAGTGCTTTGCAGAAAGGTGTCAATGGGAAGAATAAGTGAGTGCACACACGCCCCTCCCCCATACACCATCGTCTAGTGCAGGGTGAGAGGGAACTTGTTCCTAGCAAAGAAGTGACATGTGCTGCTGTGGCTGATGTATAGTGTCATGCTGACACTTCACACATTAAGGTAAAGTTTATTTTTATAGTTTTTTTCTCTCTGTCTCAGATTTTACAGCTTCCCATAGTAGCTGTGCTGTTCCAGTTAGTAAACTTATATTTGTCTGCACCTCCATGCTTCCTCCTCAGTCTTTACCTTGCTTTGCCCCTGTTGGCTGCCCTAAATCTCTTTAACCAGCTAACCTCACACCAGAATCACATACATATTTAATCCACAGTGTAGGAATTTATATATTTATTTACTTATTAGTATTGCTTAGGTCCAGGTTCAAATATTGCAATTTATTTCATTATTTTTTAAATGATTAGCCCAGCAGTGGATGAGCCACTGCTGGGCTAATAACTAGAACATTTTTGCCCAGGGTCCAGTCAATATTAAGGAAGGCTCTATCCAAATCATGAAAGTTTAATTTTGACTTTACTGTCCCTTTAAAGTGAAAGTCAATCCTAGTGTTTTCAAAACTCTAGGATTGACTATTGAAACCAATAAAGGGGACTTTCATTCATGAATGAAAGTTCCCTTTATTTGTTTCAATAGTCAATCTTAGCTTTTCAAAAATGCTAGGATTGACTTTCACTTTAAGTATAGAAACGTTCAGTATAGGTAGGGAAATCACAGGCATAAATAGAGAAAGGGGTAGTTTAAATGTCTATCCCAATAATTTATGAAGGTCATGTGATCCCACTTTTGACTGAAGAGAGGGTGCTAATTTAAAGGGACAGTTCACCCATAAAATTTCTCCCCTTTAAATTATTCCCAATGATCCTTTTAACCTGCTAGAGAGTGTATAAAATTGGTTACAAGTAGCTCCTTTACTCCTATTTCAGCATTTTAAATAGCTGATTTAGAATGTGGTATCGCCACCTATACTGAACAAATTAATACTGGAGTATAGGCTATTGAATAGCTTAAGTATACACAGCCAGCAGAAGAGATTACACTCTCAGTGGGATGCAGGATAGTTTAGTAGTAAAATTATCATTTTCCATTGTTCTCTCTATGTATTGAGCTTTGGTGTTCCAGCCAAATAAAAGATAAGGAAGCAAGTCTGTTTACACAAACTTAGAACATAATGAGATCTGATATCACCTTTAGGTTCAACCCATTGTAATAGGCTGTGGTTTCAAAGCACAAAATCAGCTATTTCATATACACAAATAAGCATGAAAATGGAATTTCTCAAATATTTTATACTCTGCAGTTGGTATAACAAGTCATTTAAAATACATTAATGGGAAAACAATTTTACAGTGTACTGTCCCTTTAAGGGATCTTTTACTTCCCATCCCCACATGTACAAACAAGCCAAATGGCTACTTTTCATGCGGGGGCTGAAGACGTCCATCCTCCGGTTGAAGTCTTGATCCAAGCGGTGGCTGAAGAAGTCCATCTTCGGGCAGAAGTCTTCATCCTATCCGGGCAGAAGAGGAGATCCGGACCGGTAGACATCTTCATCCAAGCGGCATCTTCTATCTTCTTCCATCCGATGACGAGCAGCTCCATCTTCAAGACCTCCGGCGCGGATCCATCCTCTTCTTCCGACGTCCTAAAAAAGAATGAAGGTTCCTTTAAGGGACGTCATCCAAGATGGCGTCCCTCGAATTCCGATTGGCTTATAGGATTCTATCAGCCAATCGGAATTAAGGTAGGAAAATTCTGATTGGCTGATGGAATCAGCCAATCAGATTCAAGTTCAATCCGATTGGCTGATCCGATCAGCCAATCAGATTGAGCTTGCATTCTATTGGCTGTTCCGATCAGCCAATAGAATGCAAGCTCAATCTGATTGGCTGATCGGATCAGCCAATCGGATTGAACTTGAATCTGATTGGCTGATTCCATCAGCCAACCTTAATTCCGATTGGCTGATAGAATCCTATAAGCCAATCGGAATTCGAGGGACGCCATCTTGGATGACGTCCCTTAAAGGAACCTTCATTCTGTTTTAGGACGTCGGAAGAAGAGGATGGATCCGCGCCGGAGGTATTGAAGATGGAGCCGCTCGTCATCGGATGGAAGAATATAGAAGATGCCGCTTGGATGAAGTTGTCTACCGGTCCGGATCTCCTCTTCTGCCCGGATAGGATGAAGACTTCTGCCCGAAGATGGACTTCTTCAGCCGCCGCTTGGATCAAGACTTCAGCCGGAGGATGGACGTCTTCAGCCCCCGCTTGGGCTTGGATCAAGACATCGGAGCCTGGACCGATCGGTGATACCCGGCGTGGTGAAGATAAGGTAGGAAGATCTTCAGGGGCTTAGTGTTAGGTTTATTTAATGGGGGTTTGGGTTAGATTAGGGGTATGTGGGTGGTGGGTTGTAATGTTGGGGGGGGGTATTGTATGTTTTTTTTCCAGGCAAAAGAGCCAAATTATTTGGGGCATGCCCCACAAAAGGCCCTTTTAAGGGCTGGTAAGGTAAAAGAGCTTTTCTATTTTAATTTTAGAATAGGGTAGGGCATTTTTTTATTTTGGGGGGCTTTGCTATTTTATTAGGGGGCTTAGAGTAGGTGTAATTAGCTTAAAATTGTTGTAATATTTTTCTAATGTTTGTAAATATTTTTGTATTTTTTGTAACCTAGTTCTTTTTTTATTTTTTGTACTTTAGTTAGTTTATTTAATTGTATGTATTTGTAGGTATTGTATTTAATTAATTTATTGATAGTGTAGTGTTAGGTTTAATTGTAACTTATTTTAGGATTTATTTTACAGGTAATTTTGTAATTATTTTCTATTAAATAGTTATTAACTATTTAATAGCTATTATACCTGGTTAAAATAAATACAAAGTTGCCTGTAAAATAAATATAAATCCTAAAATAGCTACAATATAATTATAATTTATATTGTAGCTATATTAGGATTTATTTTACAGGTAAGTATTTAGCTTTAAATAGGAATAATTTATTTAATAAGAGTTAATTAATTTCGTTAGATTTAAATTATATTTAACTTAGGGGGGTGTTATGGTTAGGGTTAGACTTAGCTTTAGGGGTTAATACATTTATTAGAGTAGCGGTGAGGTCCGGTCGGCAGATTAGGGGTTAATAATTGTAGGTAGGTGGAGGCGACGTTGGGGGCGGCAGATTAGGGGTTAATAAATATAATATAGGGGTTGGCGGGGTTAGGGGCAGCAGATTAGGGGTACATAGGGATAATGTCGGTGGCGGCGGTGTGCGGTCGGCAGATTAGGGGTTAAAAAAATTATTAGAGTGGCGGCGATGTGGGAGGGCCTCGGTTTAGGGGTACATAGGTAATTTATGGGTGTTAGTGTACTTTAGAGCACAGTAGTTAAGAGCTTTATGAACCGGCGTTAGCCCAGAAAGCTCTTAACTCCTGGCTTTTTTCTGTGGCTGGAGTTTTGTCGTTAGCTCACTTCAGCCAAGACTCTAAATACCGGCGTTAGAAAGATCCCATTGAAAAGATAGGATACGCAAATGGCGTAGGGGGATCTGCGGTATGGAAAAGTTGCGGCTGCAAAGTGAGCATTAGACTCTTTCCTGACTGACTCTAAATACCAGCGGTAGCCCAAAACCAGCGTTAGGAGCCTCTAATGCTGGTTTTGACGGCTAATGCCAAACTCTAAATCTAGGCATTATGTACCACTGATGATTCTGGGTTGACATAGCTGATTTTTACATGGGTGGAATACAGCAAGTAACCTTTTAAATTGTGAGTAAGACATCCACCAAATATGTACTATGTAGTTAAAAGGGTTATAGATCAACTGGTTTCCTGATGTTTAATAGGTGATCAAGTGTAGTGCTGCAATTAAGCAGAACAGAAAAGGAACAGAAAAGGCATAAGAGATAAACCAGCCTACAATTAAGCTTAATTGTTCCATGGGGGATAAGGACAGAATAACAAAAACCAAGCCAAGTTTGTTTTAGAATAAGCATTCAATAGTTTAACTGACTCTTTTTTTGCCATGTTTAAAACTGGATTTTGATGTTGCTTATAAGGTGTGTGGACAAAGGAAATTAAAGGAACATTTAAATTTAATTTGAAATATAAAAAAATGAATTATGTGTAAGAAAATGAATTATACTTGTATTATTTATTTTGTCCCCCTTTCCTGTAATTTAACTCTGAAAACCCTGGGCTTTCTGATTCCCTTGAATTTCTATAAGGTAATGGGTGATTACCACATTTTCATCTATGCTTTGCTTATCTAATATCTTCTGCTGGGCACAATTAGAGACAGATTAAGTGGGCAAACAATAGCTGTAGGGAATATAGAATTTTTAAAGGGCCTCTAAAGACTTAAAGGGACACTCAAGTTAAAATTAAACTTTCATTATTCAGATAGAGCATGCAATTTTAAACAACTTTCCAATTTACTTCCATTAACAAAATGTGTAGTCTTTTTATATTTAAAGGGACATAATACTCATATGCTAAATCACTTGAAACTGATGCAGTATAACTGTAAAAAACTGACAGGAAAATATCACCTTAGCATCTCTATGTAAAAAAAGTTAGATATTTTACCTCACAATCTCCTCAGCTCAGCAGAGTAAGTTCCGTGTAAAAAGTTATATTCAGCTGCAGCCCAGCTGCAGGTAAAAACAAACAAACAAATGAACAGCAGCCAATCAGCATCAACAGTGCTGAGGTCATGAACTCTTTTACTGTAATCTCATGAGATTTGACTTAACTCATGAGATTTCATTGTAAACTTCCTTACACTGAATAGGGAAATAACATGAGAGTGCACGAGGCTCAATCCTTCGGCTGTCCCAGGACAGACAAACTAATTTGCTGCTTAAAAGTCCTTTACAATAGGATGTGGCTACTGAGGAACTTTTGAGGTAAAATATCTTTCTTTTTTACATAGAGATGTTCAGGTGATATTTTCTAGTTAGCTTTTAACAGCTATGCTGCATCACTTTCAAGTGTTAAAACATTTGGGTATTATGGCCCTTTAAACTTTTTGAGTTACCATGTCTGCATGTGCAGAATAAATGTGTATGCATTTGTGATTGGCTGATAGCTGTCACATGGTACAGGGGGAGTGGAAATAGACATAACTTAAAATTGACAGAAAAAAATCTACTACTTATTTGAAGTTCAAACTAAGTGCTATTGCATTGTCTTGATATCTTGCATTTGTTGATTACGCAAATCTACCAGTCAGGTCCTTTAAATAGTTACTTTAACATTGTTATTTTTCACACAACCATTGCTTGGCTACCTTCAATCTATCTAATTGTCCTCAACATAAAAGAGATTATAAGAGAAACCTAGGTTTCAACATTATTATTTTATAGAAACAAAATTGCTTTATAGAAAATAAAACTTTACACATGGTTTCAGTATTAAAACAACTAATTTAATTAAAAAAATAGATCTACATATTCTCAGACTATTCTTTGCTTAGAATACGTCATTGGATTGAGCTTTTACTTACTGTTTAATTGTCCTTTAACTTTAAAGGGACATAAAACCCAAACATTTTCTTTTATGATTCAGATAGATAATACAATTTTAAACAACTTTCCAATTTACTTCTATTATTTAATTTGCTTCCTTCTCTTGTTATCCTTTGCTGAAAGGTTTATCTAGG
Source organism: Bombina bombina (assembly GCF_027579735.1). NCBI lineage: Eukaryota > Metazoa > Chordata > Amphibia > Anura > Bombinatoridae > Bombina > Bombina bombina. The sequence goes on from NC_069504.1 coordinate 793,539,972, forward strand.
CAAGCTTAGGCACAGCTTAGGCACAGCAAAGAACCTAGGTTATAGCTGTTGATTGGTGGCTGCATATATAAACCGATTGTCATTGGCTCACCTGTGTGTTTAGTTAGAAACCATTAGTGCATTGCTGCTCCTTCAACAAATGATACCAAGAGAATAAAACAGATTAGATAATAGAAGTAAATTAGAAATTTGCTTAAATTTGTATTCTCTATCTGAATCATGAAGGAAAAATTTTGGGTTTTATGTCCCTTTAAAGGAACAGTAAAGTCTGAACTAAACATTTATGATTCAGATAGAGCTTGCTATTTTAAACAACTTTCCAAACTACTTTTATTATCAAATTAGCTATGTTCTCTTGTTATCCTTTGTTGAAGCATAAACATAGGTAAGATGATGGCATGCTTTTGCAGTCTATGGCAACAGTATTTGCAACATTCTATAACACTGTAATAAACAATGTTGCAAGAGCTGCTGCCAAGTTGCTATAGACATGTGCATGCTCCAGAGCTCACCTAGGATAATTCTTTAGCAAAGGACACCAAAGGAACAAAGCACAATTTATAATAGAAGTAAATTAAAATGTTGTTTAAAATGTCATACTCTATCCAGTCTATTTAAGTTTAATTTTGACTTTACTATCTCTTTAATGATGGAGCAAATTAAAAATAGACTTAGGAAAAGTTAAGACAAAGATCACTATACAATAAAACCCTCTACAAAGCGTATTAATAAGTCTCATAATGCAATAAGAAGACAACAAATAAAACAAATGTTAGCTGTAAAATGAACTTCCGATAATTAAACAAAATTGAATAATCATATTAAATCAAACATCCAAAAATAGTCTGTGGGGGAAAAGAACTCAGACCCCCCCCAAGGTAGGCTACTGTAAAAGGATCATTAAACACTAAATGCATTCTATAAGCATTGTATTGAGGTTATTCCCTGCCTCCCCCTAGTCATGGGTGCCGTCATGTTAAAATCTATCTTTCAATACATTCCAGTGCTAACCTGTTTGCATATGTGCAGCAAGTCTCCTCCAGATACCTGCAGTGTAACCTAGCTTCCATAATGGCAGCACCCATGATTATAGGGAGGTGCATGAAATGTATTTTGTGTTCTGTTGCTTTAAATGTTTGACACATTAGTCAATACCTACGTATTCATTTTGAAAGATATTTAGAATAAATCAAATATGACTTCCAATCGGATGCATGTCCCCATCGACCTGTTTAGGAAGCTTTAGGCCCATCATTTTTTTACATTTAAATAGTAGAATAAATTATCCCAACCACCCTTATTTTTCAGTTTTGTCATGGCTTGGAAAATCTTTCTACTGTCCCTCCCATAGCTTCCAAGGACCCCTTAAAAGTCCCAGCTTGTCATCTCTGCCCAGCTGTGCGCTACTGCCCACTTCTGCCCAGCTATGCACCCAGAATGATGTCACTCTGCAGCATTTGGTACCAGAGAAATGAAACAATCAAAGCTGTATTCAAAGCCTCAGCCACTTGATGCAGGAAACAGGAAGCCTTCAGGTGTAGGATAGAGTGTTCACACTTCTATGATATACCATCCAATCAATATCAAATGCATTCACACTTGTATGGTTTCAAACAAGTAAGAAGATCAGTAGCAAGCACTCATTCTTGTATCAAACAGCAAAATGTATTGAAAAATATTCAAAACATGGGTTCCTCCACATGTCAAAGTAAAGGGGAGGAAACTACCTATGCATACATGTTACGTACAGACAAACCAAACTTAATCACTGCTAGTGGGTGGGGTGTATACTCTGATTATACACTATAATAGGAAAGCACTATTGGGCAAAAAGTGTTTGTTCCCAGGTGGCAATTAGCTAGAGAACAAGCTATTGATTTATTGTTCTTTCTTGGTTGAAAGCTTCTACTTGCTGTTAATATGTAAAAACATTAACCTCTTCTTGATCATATTAAAAAATAAAGAGAATGTGTGGACCACTATATATATATATATATATATATATATATATATATATATATATATATATATAGTCTAAAGACCGCTGCTCCATAACTTGTCCGTCTGCTCTGAGACCGCGGACAGAAATCAACCCGATCGAATACGATCGGGTTGATTGACACCCCCTGCTAGCGGCCGCAAATCTGCAGGGGGCGGCATTGCACCAGCAGTTCACAAGAACTGCTGGTGCAATGATAAATGCTGACAGCGTATGCTACTTCGTATCGTGTCCGTTCGCACATTGATAAATATGCCGCATAGTGTGTGTGATGTAATACAAATTTAAACAGTATATAATTATATATATTGTCCATCTGTCAATATAAAGTTTATTCCCTCCTTGTTTATGCATTCGTATGTTATCTACACCTTGAACACCCAATTATGAGTTATTAGCGTTGGGTAGCAATTAAAAGATTTCTTATCTGTCCGAAAAACATATTTCTTAGTGCCCTCTCAGTTTTTCTGGAGCAGCAATACACTACTGGGAAAGTGATTAGTGGCTACACACATCTTGTCATTGGCTCATCACATGTCTTCAGCTAGCTCCCAGCTGTGTATTGTTGGTCTAAAACTAACTTTAAAGGAACAGTAAAGTCATAATTAGACATTCATAATTAAGGTAGAACATACAATTTTAAACAAATTTTTAGTTTACTTCTATTATCAAATTTGCTTCATTCTCTTGGTATCATTTGTTGAAGGAGCAGCAATGCACTACTGGTTTCTAACAGAACACATGGGTGAGCCAATGACAATCGGTATATATATGCAGCCACCAATCAGCAGCTAGAACCTAGTTTTGTTCTGCTCTTGAGCTTTTCTAGATAAATCTTTCAGCAAAGAATAACAAGAGAAGGAAGCAAATGAAATACTATAGGTAAATTGGAAAGTTGTTTAAAATTGTATGTTCTGTCTTAATCATGAATGTCCAATTATGACTTTACTGTCCCTTTAAGTGTATGCTAAACCCCTTTGTATCGTTTAAAGGGACAGTCTAGTCCAAAATAAACTTTCATGATTCAGATAGATCATGTAATTTTAAACAATTTTCCAATTTACTTTTATCACCAATTTTGCTTTGTTCTCTTGGTATTCTTAGTTGAGAGCTTAACCTAGCGTGAAGTTACCTGGGAACTATCACTGATTGGCTAAACTGCAAGTCTGTCAAAAGAACTGAAAAAAGGGGCAGTTTGCAGAGGCTCAGATACAAGATAATCAAAGAGGTAAAAAATATATAAATATAACTGTGTTGGTTATGCAAAACTGGGGAATGGGTAAAAAAGGGATTATCTATCTTTTAAAACAATAACAATTCTGGTGTAGATTGTCCCTTTTAAACACTAACGGCCAGATTGCGAGTTTTGTAGTATGAGGGGTGCGGTGCTAACGTACACTTTATTGTCACCGCTCACTTACCTGCAGCGCTGGTATTACGGGTTTTACAAACCCGGCGTTAAAACGCAAGAAGTGAGCGTAGAGCAAAATTGTGCTCCATACCGCACTCCGATACCAGCGCTGCTTATGTCAGCGGTGAGCTGGTTGTACGTGCTCATGCACAATTTCCCCATAGACATCAATGGGAAGAGCCGGCTGAGAAAAAGTCGAACACCTGCAAAAAAGCAGCGTAAATCTCAGTAACGCAGCCCCATTGATTACTATGGGGAAATAAAAGTTATGTTTACACCTAACACCCTAACATGAACCCCGAGTCTAAACACCCCTAATCTTACACTTATTAACCCCTAATCTGCTGCCCCCGACATCACCGACACCTACATTATATTATTAACCCCTAATCTGCCGCTCCTGACATTGCCGCCACTATAATAAACATATTAACCCCTAATCCGCCGCACTCCCGCCTCGCAAACATTAGTTAAATATTATAAACCCCTAATCTGCTGTCCCTAACATCACCACCACCTACCTACATTTATTAACAAAGAGCAAAAAAGAACCAAGCAGGCACTACAAGGGGTAGTGAAAAATAAAACTTCAGATTTTATTAATACAAAAACCGATAAAAACAGCAAAGGCTGAATGCTCTTGTGGAGCCAAAGATGCTTGTTCCCAGGTGGCAATTAGCGCCACTAGGGGGCGCGAAACGCGTCAGCCTCCATGCCTGTTGTCTGTCAGCTTTTCTTTGGCTCCACAAGAGAATACAGCCTTTGCTGTTTTTATCGGTTTTTGTATTAATAAAATCTGAAGTTTTATTTTTCACTACCCCTTGTAGTGCCTGCTTGGTTCATTTTTGCTCTTTGAAAATTAGTGGCTTGATTCCGCCACTGCTATGGCACTCTGTGATTGAAGACGTGCTTGGATAACATTTATGGGTCACTTCCGTGACTGAGGAGCTGAGGACCGGAAGTTGCTAGGACCAGCATGTGTGTACTACATTTATTAACCCCTAATCTTCCGCCCCCAACGTCGCCGCCACTATATTAAATTTATTAACCCCTAAATCTAAGTCTAACCCTAACACCCCCTAACTTAAATATAATTTAAATAAATCTAAATAAAAATTACTATTATCACCTAAATTATTCCTATTTAAAACTAAATACCTATAAAATAAACCCTAAACTAGCTACAATATAACTAATAGTTACATTGTAGCTAGCTTAGGGTTTATTTTTATTTTACAGGCACGTTTGTATTTATTTTAACTAGGTAGAATAGTTATTAAATAGTTCTTAACTACCTAGCTAAAATAAATACAAATTTACCTGTAAAATTAAACCTAACCTAAGTTACACTAACACCTAACCTAACCCTACAATTAAATAAATTACCTAAATTAAATACAATTAAATAAATTAAATAAAATTAGCTAAATTACAAAAAAAAACACTAAACTACAGAAAATAGAAAATAAATTTCAAGATATTTAAACTAATTACACCTAATCTAAGAGCCCAATCAAAATAAAAAAGCCCACCCAAAATAAAAAAAACCCTAGCCTAAACTAAACTATCAATAGCCCTTAAAAGGGCCTTTTGCGGGGCATTGCCCCAAAGAAATCAACTCTTTTACCTGAAAAAGAAATACAAACAACCCCCCAACAGTAAAACCCACCCACCATCCACACAACCAACCCCCAAATAAATCCCTAACTAAAAAAACCTAAGCTCCCCATTGCCCTGAAAAGGGCATTTGGATGGGCATTGCCCTTAAAAGGGCATTTAGCTCTATTGCTGCCCAAAGCCCTAACCTAAAAATAAAACCCACCCAATACACCCTTAAAAAATCCTAACACTGACCCTCGAAGATTCACTTACCAGGAGAAGTCTTCTTCCAAGCGGCAAGATGTCCTCAACGAAGCCGGCAGAAGTGGTCCTCCAGACGGGCAGAAGTGATCCTCCAGACGGGCAGAAGTCTTCATCCAGACGGCATCTTCTATCTTCATCCATCCGGCGCGGAGCGGGTCCTTCTTCAAGACATCCGGCGCAGAGCATTCTCTTCTTCCGACGGACTAACAATGAATGAAGGTCAAATGAAGGTATAAATGACGTCACCCAAGATGGCGTCCCTTAGATTCCGATTGGCTGATAGAATTCTATCAGCCAATCGGAATTAAGGTTGAAAAAATCCAATTGGCTGATTGGATCAGCCAATAGGATTGAGCTTGCATTCCATTGGCTGATTGGAACAGCCAATAGAATGCAAGCTCAATCCTATTGGCTGATTGGATCAGCCAATAGGATTTTTTCAACCTTAATTCCGATTGGCTGATAGAATCAGCCAATCGGAATCTAAGGGACGCCATCTTGGATGACGTCATTTAAAGGAACCTTCATTCATCGTTAGTCCGTCGGAAGAAGAGGATGCTCCGTGCCGGATGTCTTGAAGATGGACCCGCTCCGCGTCGGAAGGATGAAGATAGAAGATGCTGTCTGGATGAAGACTTCTGCCCATCTGGAGGACCACTTCTGCTGGCATCATTGAGGACATCTTGCCGCTTGGATGAAGACTTCTCCCGGTAAGTGAATCTTTGGGGGTTAGTGTTATGATTTTTTAAGGGTGTATTGGGTGGGTTTTATTTTTAGGTTAGGGCTTTGGGCAGCAATAGAGCTAAATGCCCTTTTAAGGGCAATGCCCATCCAAATGCCCTTTTCAGGGCAATGGGGAGCTTAGTTTTTTTTTAGTTAGGGTTTTATTTGGGGGGTTGGTTGTGTGGGTGGTGGGTTTTACTGTTGGGGGGGTTGTTTGTATTTTTTTTACAGGTAAAAGAGCTGATTTCTTTGGGGCAATGCCCCGCAAAAGGCCCTTTTAAGGGTTATTGGTAGTTTAGTTTAGGCTAGGGTTTTTTTTTTTATTTTGGGTGGGCTTTTTTATTTTGATAGGGCTATTAGATTAGGTATAATTAGTTTAAAGATCTTGTAATTTGTTTTTTATTTTCTGTAATTTAGTGTTGTTTTTTTTGTAATTTAGCTCATTTTATTTAAATGTATTTAATGTAGGTAATTTATTTAATTGTAGTGTAGTGTTAGGTGTTATTGTAACATAGGTTAGGTTTTATTTTACAGGTAAATGTGTATTTATTTTATCTAGGTAGTTATTAAATAGTTAATAACTATTTATTAACTATTCTACCTAGTTAAAATAAATACAAACTTGCCTGTAAAATAAAAGTAAACGCTAAGCTACCTACAATGTAACTATTAGTTATATTGTAGCTAGTTTAGGGTTTATTTTATAGGTAAGTATTTAGTTTTAAATAGGAATAATTTAGTTAATGATATTAATTTTATTTAGATTTATTTCAATTATATTTAAGTTAGGGGTGTTAGGGTTAGATTTAGGTTTAAAGGGTTAATACATTTAGAATAGTGGCAGCGATGTTGGGACGGCAGATTAGGGGTTAATAACTGTAATGTAGGTGGCGGCGAGGTTAGGGACAGCAGATTAGGGGTTAATAATATTTAACTAGTGTTTGCGAGGCGGGAGTGCGGTGGTTTAGGGGTTAATATGTTTATTATAGTGGCGGCGATGTCCGGATCGGCAGATTAGGGAGGGCCTCGGTTTAGGGGTTAATAGGTAGTTTATGGGTGTTAGTGTACTTTTTAGCACTTTAGTTATGAGTTTTATGCTACAGCGTTGTAGTGTAAAACTTATAACTACTGACTTTAGAATGCGGTACGAATCTTGGCGGTAGAGGGTGTACCGCTCACTTTTTGGCCTCCCAGGACAAACTCTTAATACCGGCGATATGTAAGTCCCATAGAAAAAAGCCTTTACGAAATTTACGTAAGTAGGTTTGCGGTAAGGCCAAAAAAGTGCGTGGTACACCTATAACCCCTTTGTTGTATTTCTTAAATAGGGAGCTGACCAAATCCCACCCCTTTGGTTACTGCACGCCACCCAGCCCAGGTGTGTTCCAGATAAATATACTTAATAAGCTAGAAAGCTTCACACTGTGTAGACCTGACTTGCTGCAGTGTGGAAACTGGTTAGTGTAGGACCAGTCTTTATGGGACACCTTGTGTGACTGGCTTAGCAGAATATGATCATATTGTGTGACTAAGATCCCATTTCATTTAAAGGCATTTTTAAAAGAAAAAAAATTTGCAGCATAAATATAAGTCAATATTATTGCGAGATGTTAATCCCAATTTTATTTGAACTATGTAAGTATATTTAGCAGAAGTATATTTGTTTTTGCAGCACAAATATAAGCTCATATTATTGCAAGATGTTTATCCCAATCTTATTAGAAGCTATGTAAGTATATTTGGCAGACAGAAGCTTATTCAAATATGCCATGAAAGAGTGGACTTAAGTGGTGTGATGTGCACCAATATTTTTTGTTGTTTTGTAATTGTTTTGGTCACTTTGGTAGCACTCCCACAATATGTGTGTTAAGATTAAACATTCCTTTTGTGGTGTGCGTAACCAAAAAACCCCTTTGTTGTACACCTATACCTGCAAGACTCGTAATAGCAGCGGGCGTAAAAAAGCAGCGTTAGGACCTGTTAACGCTGCTTTTTTACCTTAACGCACAACTAGTAATCTAGCCAATAGATTTATGCAAGCAATGTAAGACAGAGAACTGCTGTATGGTATAATGTATACAACATACTGTACACAACTAGTATTATTTCAACCAGTAATGTCTGGCTGCAAGGAAGCCATCTACCTGGGTACATGTTCAAAAATGAATAATTCCAAAAATACTGAATCAATTTACCTCAAAATGTCAGCATTTTCAGCTTTGGAGAGTGTTCAGAAATAAAAAAAAGAAAAACTGAAAAACAAGAAGGGCTTCATTTGGTGGACTATTTCCACCACATTGCCTTTCATTCTTGATAATGTTACAAAAATGCATATGTTCTCTCCTTACCCTATTTCTTCCCTCCCCCACCCCTATCAAAGGCTCCTGGTACTCTCACTCCTTAACTTCCAGCTAAATGGCTAGTGGGGACACAATAAAGTTTCTTACATATAACGTCAGGGGCTTAAATTCTCTGGGTAAGAGAAGCCGCCTTTTTAGATCACTATCACATCTAAATCCGGATGTAGTCTTCTTACAGGAAACACACTGGAAAGACAACGATACCCCTAAACTCCTCACCAAACAATACACTAACATTGTATACTTCCCATATACTACTAAAGCCAGAGGGGTCGCCATCCTTATTCACAAAACTCGTGCTTGCGAGACCATATTCATAGCAAAAGATCCCCAGACTAGATATTTTATTCTAAAATGTAAACTCAACCAACTCATATATACCTTAGTATCAGTTTACCTCCCTAATACTGGCCAAAGTAAATGCCTACACAAAATTCTAAGACTAATAGACAAATACAAACAGGGCAGGGTCATAATTGGGGGAATTTTAACTTAGTCTGGGACCCCCTCATAGATAAAAAATCAGACAGACCTACCTCTAAAGAAAACCGTAATGATAACCTCTCCTCTAAATTCAGATCTCTAATGCTTAAATTCGGACTATACGACACTTGGCGGGCCTTCCACACTTTAGAGATAGAGATTATACTCATTTCTCTCATTCTCACTCAGTTTACTCTAGCGTCAGAATCGGACATCCCCCTCCACAAAACTAACTAACTCAATTAGAGACCTAAAAAAACATATCTGCAAATTAGAACTAAAGCGCACACAACAACAACTGCTAAAGACCAGACAACTTTTCAATTACAAAGGGAACAAAGCCGATACATTGCTTGCAAACAGAATCAGAAAAAAAGTTAGTATACCATGAATACAACTTTTGAAATACATAGGCCAAACTACTAGCCTACCTAGTCAAATAGGCCCCCTTTTTGCTTCCTAATATGAGGCTCTTTATAACATAAAAAAATCAGAAAACCCTACCCCCCTACCTAGGACAGTTATCCAAACTCAAACTTCCAACCCTATCTGTAGAACAACAAGATTCCCTTAAAGACCTATATCTCTGAACGAGATTAAGCGAGTCATTAAAAGCCTGAAGCCACTAAAGGCTCCGGGCCCAGATGGATACCCATCACTCTTCTATAAAACCTACATTTCAGAACTTTCCCCAATACTCCAACGCCTCTATCACTTATTCGGCTCACAGGACTCTTTCCGAAAGGAGTTCCTGGAAGCCACCATTATTACTATCCCAAAGCCCGATAAGGACCCGTCCTTATGCACCAGCTATAGGCCCATTTTTCTTATAAACACTGACATAAAAATGTATTCTAAAATTATAGCTAATCATATGTCAAAATTACTCCCTTCCTTAATAAACGAAGACCAAGTAGGCTTTATTCCCAGCCGGGAAGGGCCTGATAATAGCAGGTGCCTCCTTAACATATCTATGGAGGCTACTAGACTTAACAAACCCTTCTCGGTTATCTAGTTAGATGCTGAGAAGGCTTTTGATCGGTTCAATGGAAATATCTGTGGGAGGTCCTGGGGGCTTTTAGTTTTCCAGAAGACACACAATTTCAAATACAGGCGCTATATTCTTCCCCAATGGCGAGAGTACAAGGTTTGGGATTTTGTTCATCTCTCTTCTTACTCTACAACGGTACGAGACAGGGCTGCCCACTGTCACCCCTCCTGTTTGCTCTTGCTATAGAACCTCTAGCCGAACTCATCTGACAAGAGCCTACCTTAAAGGGAATCACCCTTCATGGCACTTCCCATAAAATGGCACTCTTCGCGGATGACATCACAATCTTCACTTCCTCTCCCAAAGATACTATCCCAGTCCTACTTTCCCTCCTAAAATCATTTGGTGATATGTCCTATTATAAATGAAACCCGTCAAAAACAGAACAATATTCCTGGGGCTTTCCCTCAGACTATATGCAGCACTTAGTAGAAACCTATGACTTTAAGTGGAAGCAAGACAGCATTAAACATCTAAGGATATACATTTCTAATAACAATGCCCAATTGATACGAGACAATTATAACCCATTACTGACTTAGTTGCGCTCTTTAACGACCAAATGGAACTACCAGGCCATATCATGGTTGGGTAGGATTACTGCTCTAAAAGTGTCCTTTTTACCTAAATTAACTTACCTATTCCGCTGCCTCCCCATTAGGCTACCCCGACACCTGTTAATGCAGTTCCAAAATGGCTTCACTAAATATATCTGGCAAGGTAAGCCAGCCAGAGTTGCCCACAAAACCCTTCAGTACCCTAAATCACACAGGGGAATCGCCTCACCCTCTGTTTCTAGATACTACGAAGCAGCTATGCTGACTCATATATCTCAATGGGGCAACAAACAACCTACCAGCAAATGGAGTGTGATAGAGCAGGTATCTCTCCCCAACCATGTCCGACTCTTAGACCTAATATGGATTACGTGCCTATGAGACTATTTAAACTAAACTTAATCCCCATACCTCACTGTTGGAGACACTGTGGACAATCAGGGGACTCCCTGCACATCTGGTGGAACTGCCCAAAACTTAGGAATATGACCTTCGTTACTCTAGCTAGACTTGGAACCCTGATACCAAGAACCCCAGAAACAGCTCTTTTACACATAGGGTTACACTCTCTCCCTAAATACCAGAGCTATCTCTGTATTCACCTGTTAACAGCTACTAAACTAGCTATTCCCAGAGCTTGGAGAAGATACAGTCCTCCGAGCTGGAACTCGGTCCTAGATATTATGACATACATTAACTCCATGGAAAGGAACATATTCTTCTCATTTGGGCAAGATAGACATATATGAACTGATATGGGAAGATTGGGCCGCCCTATACAAACCTAATTGGTACCCCATGGTAGTTATGTAATATAGTCTCGGGTCCCCCTAAATAATAACATATTCTTGATGGTAGGAGCCTATCATACACCCTCCCTCTCCCACCCCTACCCCCCTATCCAAACCTTGTCTTAATCCTTATGCATATCTATGTTTATGAATCATTTTGTAATCATGTTGTTTGATTCCCCAATTAGTCAAGGATAACTATTTGTGAACAGAGAAACTTGCACTACTCACTTTTATAGCATTCGTTGTTTCATATTGTTATACTATGTATTCAATGTACTTGATATGTTGAACCACAATAAAGCTTTGAAAAAGTTAAAAAGAAACTGAAAAACAGCATTTAAAGGGACAGTCTGCACCAGAATTTGTATTGTTTAAAAAGATAGATAATCCCTTTACCCGTTCCCCAGTTTTGCATAACCAACACAGTTATATTAATATACTTTTACCTCTGTGATTACCTTGTATCCAAACCTCTGCAGACTGCCTCCTTATTTCAGATCTTTTGACAGACATACAGTTTAGCCAATCAGAGCAGACTCCTAAATAATTTAACGGAGTGAGCACAATGTTATCTATATGACACACATGAACTAGTACTGTCTAACTGTGAAAAACTTTCTAAATGTTTTGAGCTAAGAGGCGGTTTTCAACGGTTTAGAAATCAGTTTGAGCCTAGCTAGGTTTAGCTTTTCAAAAATACCACCAAGGGAACAAAGCAAATTTGATGATAAAAGTAAATTGGAAAGTTGCTTAAAATTGCATGCCCTATCTGATCATGAAAGTTTAATTTTGACTAGACTGTCCCTTTAACATTCACACAGTCCAACAAACTTAAAGGCAGAGTAAGCTGCTTGAGATGTTAATATAGAATGTTTAGTTATGCATAATGAAACAACTTTGCAATATACTTTCATAATTTATTTTTCCCAGTTTCATGTAAAGTAGCTCTGAAAATTGTGGCTTTTCTAATTTTCTTAACTTGAAATTCATACTGCTGACTTCTCAAGGAAAACCCTGCTACATATATAACCCTAATTGGCTTTAACTGATAACAATTGTAAAACAATGCACTTTATACTAACAATATGACAATGACTAGCCTTGTTGTCTACATACTCATTCCCGGATTGGCTCCTCCAAATAAGCAAAGTCTTGAGTGGAGTTTATCAATTGAAATTGAAAAACAATTGTACCGATCAAGATGTTAATTTGTTTTAAAAATGTTTAAACTCAGCTGATATATTATTTATTATTTCTCACCTGCAATCCTCAAGTACCCCCAACAGTCCAGGTTTTCATTATAGCTGAACCAGTGCACAGGTGAAATAATCAGCTGGTGGCTGAGAGCAGGTTAGTGACCATGGTGTTACTGATCAGCGGAATACTTCACCAGTGCACTGGTTCAGCTATAATGAAAACCTGGCCTGTTGGGGTACTGGAGGACCGCGGTTAAGAAGCACTGTTCTATAGCAACGCAACATAAATGGCATTATAAAGTGTCTACTGTCCTTTTAAACTTTAGCTGCAAGAAAAAAAACACAAAACATTGATATTTTCTCTTATTTTATTATAACATCAGAAAGATGTGTGTTTGAGGGTGTGTGTATTTGTGTAAGTAGAAGGGAATTTGTGTGTGTGTGTGTGAGGGTGTGTGTATTTGTGTAAGTAGAAGGGAATTTGTGTGTGTGTGTATGAGGGTGTGTGTATTTGAGAGTGTGTGTGTGTATGAGGGTGTGTGGATTTGAGTGTGTGTATGTGTATGAGGGGGTTTGTGTATGTGCCGGTAAAATTTGTGTTTGTGTATGAGGGTGTATGTCTGCGTTTGAGGTTGTGTGTATGAGGGTCTGTGTGTGACGGTGACTGTGGGTGTGTAAGTGTCTTTGTGTGTGTGTTTGAGGGTGTGTATGTGTGTGTTTGAGGATGTGTGTGTTTGAGGGCGTGTGTGTGACGGTGAGTGTGTGTGAGTGTCTTTGTGTGTGTGTGTTTGAGGGTATGTGTGTGTGACGGTGAGTGTTTCTGCAGTATTGCAGAGTAATCAGTGTTTGCTTAGTTTTATTCCTTATCTGTGAAGCCTGAAATTTCAGTGTAATACTGTGCATTGTAAAGGAACACTAAAGTCAAAATTAAACTTTCATAATTGAGATAGAGCATACAATTGTAAACACTTAACAGGATTAAATCTAGCTGGACACAGAACATTTATAATAAGTTGAATGTGCCTTTAAGTGCATGCACATAAGCCATGTCAAGGTAAATGGTGCAGACCCATAGATAATTAACGCAATATTAGATATAAAAAGACAGATAGCCTTTGAGCTGTTTGCATTGTGAGCATATGTATTATTATTTTTGAAATAAAATTTATATTTTTATACTTTAGTTATGTATAACAATACTTAATTAAGAGTGCTGAATCCCTTGTCATTTTTGGATGAGTTCATTGTGACTCACTGGCTATCTGTCTTTTGTATCTAATATTATGCAATTGTAAACAACTTTTCGATGCACTTGCATTATCAAAATGTGCACAATCGTTTTATATATTTATGATTTCTGAGGCACTAGCTCCTACTAAGCATGTGCAAGAATTCACATAATATATGTAAATGCATTTTGTGATTGGCTTATGGCTGTCACATGATGCAGGGGGAAGAAAAGTTGAACTAACTTTGAAATTTGTCAGAAAAAAATCTACTACTCATTTGAAATTCAGACTAAATGCTCTTGCATTGTCTTTCTATTATTCCTTTGTTAATTATGCAATTTTACCGTATTTAAATGGATACTAAACCCATTTTTTTTTCTTTCATGATTCAGATAGAGCATGCAATTTTAAGCAACTTTCAAATTTACTCCTATTATCAATTTTTCGTCATTCTCTTGCTATCCTTATTTGAAAAGCAAGAATGTAAGTTTAGTGTCACGCCACAACCGGAGGTTCCGGCGGCTCCTCCGGCATGTTTGGTTGCCGGGAAACTTCTGCCTCTTTCTGGGCCGTCCCCTCTGCTGATGTCAGGACCGGCTTCTTATTCCGGTCTCTCTATCCTCCGGTGCCTGATTGTTTTTTCATTCTGGAGGCTATTGTGAGTACTCTCGATTTGTTGGAAACCTGTTTCTGAAACTTTGCCTGAACGACTCCGCTATTGCTTAACCCTCAAACTGCCTGATTACAAGTTGCCAAACCCTGCATATACGACTACGCTATTGCTTAACCCTCAAACTGCCTGATTACAAGTTGCCAAACCCTGCATATACGACTACGCTATTGCTTAACCCTCAAACTGCCTGATTACAAGTTGCCAAAACCTGCATATACGACTACGCTATTGCTTAACCCTCAAACTGCCTGAATACAAGTTACCAAACCCTGCATATACGACTACTCTATTGCTTAACCCTCAAACTGCCTGATTACAAGTTGCCAAACTCTGCTTATAAGACTATCCTATTGCTTAACCCTCAAACTGCCTGATTACAAGTTGCCAAACCCTGCATATACGACTACGCTATTGCTTAACCCTCAAACTGCCTGATTACAAGTTGCCAAACTCTGATATAAGACTATCCTATTGCTTAACCCTCAAACTGCCTGATTACAAGTTGCCAAACCCTGCATATACGACTACGCTATTGCTTAACCCTCAAACTGCCTGATTACAAGTTGCCAAACCCTGCATATACGACTACGCTATTGTTTAACCCTCAAACTGCCTGATTTCAAGTTGCCAAACTCTGCTTTTAAGACTAATCTATTGCTTAACCCTCAAACTGCCTTATTATAAGTTGCCAAACTATACATATAAGACTATTCTACTGCTTAACCCACAATCTGCCAGATTTCAAGTTGCTAAACTCTGCTTCATTGACCACGCTGAGCTTAACCCTCAAAAGTGCCTGATTGTCAAGTTACCTAATCCTTCCTTATTGACTTGTTGTTTTTGGTTCCCTAATCTGAAGTTTTACCTGCAACTATCAAGATTAACTTTACTCTTTCCAGAGGACCCAGACCAACACTGTTCCATATCGTGAGTACCTTGTTTTATAGTAGTTGTCGTGGGGTCACATCCTGGATTAAACTCAGAGTGCAAGGGTGTTATTTTAGCTCGCCCTAGCATTTGGGTCTTCTTCTGGACATTACCTAACCTGACATTTTTGGTTCACAACCTGGGTTGTGCTTGCTGATTGGTGGCTAAATGCACCCACCATTAAACAAGTGCTGTTCAGGGTACTGAACCAAACATTGGCTGGCTCCTTAGCTTAGATGCCTTCTTTTTCAAATAAATAGCAAGAGAACGAAGAAAAATTGATAATAGGAGTAAATTTAGAAAGTTGCTTAAAATTGTCTGCTCTGTCTGAATTATGAAAAAAAAATGGGTTCAGTGTCCCTTTAATGGTCCTATAAGTCCTTCTCACTTTGAAAATAATTAAATTAGTAGTCTACTCTTTCATACTCTTTTCTATAAGTTAAACAGTTCAGAAAAGTGTACAATATTCATTATGTTAACTGAATTCCTCCCCAACAACCAGTGAAATGTTAAGAGGTCCACGTGAAAATAAAATCATGTGACATAACAGGATAAATAGGTATGATTAATGTAGAGTCTTGATATAAAAATGCATATTAGTAATTTAGATTTGTTATTGTACTCATATGCAATACATTAGCAACGATAACCATCTGTCAGTTTTGCTTTAACTGCTAATTACTCAATTAATAAAGGTAGCTTTGGGTCAAAGCAGGAATGATTATGAATGTGTTTAATCGAAAACAGCTTGTATCACTAGACTTCGGATGTGAGATGGAACGTAAAAATAGGAACCATTAAAAACATCAATCTCTAGGTTCTACACGATAAAATATATGAGTACGCCAGCATAAGATAAGAGGGGATTGTACCGCCTTTACAATATATAAGGTTTTGTACCGCCTTTACAATATATAAGGTTTTGTACCGCCTTTACAATATATAAGGTTTTGTACCGCCTTTACAATATATAAGGTTTTGTACCGCCTTTACAATATATAAGGTTTTGTACCGCCTTTACAATATATAAGGTTTTGTACCGCCTTTACAATATATAAGGTTTTGTACCGCCTTTACAATATACAGTATAAGGTTTTCACAAGCTTTCTTGGCTTGTTGATTCAAAGATAGTTTTCCATACTTTGTAATACTCATTTTCATGCAAAATTATAATGTGTGATATTTATGACATGGGCCTCCCTATAGGGGATGGGCAAATGTTTTGCAACATTCTAAAACATTAAAACAATTTTAACACCATCCGTTTGTTTCAAATTTAAATGTTTGTACAACATTCTAACATTTGTTTAAAGGGACAGTCTACTCCAGAATTTGTATTGTTTAAAAAGATAGATAATCCCTTTATTAAAATCCTTTTTTCTTCTGTGGTTACCTTGTATCTAAGACTGCCTCCTTATTTTGTTTGTTTTTTGACAGACATGCATTTTAGCCAATCTGTGCTGACTCCACGGGAGTTAGCACAATGTTATCCATATGCAAACATGAATTAGCATTGTCTAGCTGTAAAAAACATGTCAAAATGCACTGAGATAAGAGGCGGCAAAAAATTTGCATATGAACATAACTAGGTTTAGCTTTCAACAAAGAATACCAAAAGAACAAAGCAAATGTGATGATAAAAGTAATTTGGAAAGTTGTTTAAAATTGCCCTTCCTATCTGAATCATGAAAGTTTTATTTTGATCCGTTAACGTAATAGTATTTATAATTCTATCTTTCAATGTAATATTCGAATTATGCAATATTCAAATTAGAAAAATTTGAACAATATATTTGTATTAGTATTTCTAATGCTCACTTTCAATGTAATATTCAAATGATGTTATATTCGTAAAAAAATAAAAATTGAATTGATATATTTGTAATAGTATTTCTAATGCTATATTTGTATCTATTATGTATAATTTTCGTAAATTCCAAACAAAAATATTGTCATTGAGAGCATTTATTATATATTATATTATATAGACCACAGCTGTGGTCATCACTAGCCTCTTGCAATAGGACCTGATGGATGCCAAAAACAGTGCTAGTAGTTCTTCAAAAGTGTGTGCTTGATTTCATTTGCACCAGAAGTGGCATAAAGTAACAAAACAGCAGTGTGAAAGACTAGTGTAATATTTTGACCAGTTACCATTTTCTGCAAATAAATGCTCTTAATGACAATCACCAAGATTACACGTTGTGCGCTAAACCCGGTGCGTACATAACGCTAAAAATTTAGCGGTACTGCACTTTCCATAGCGCTGCCATTACAAGTTACAAAAAATCCTTCTTGTTTTATGCGATATGGTGCGATAAGCTCCGTACCGCACAAAAGCCAAATCCTGACTTAACGTGCTCGTACACATTTTCCCCCATAGACATCAATGGAGAAAAAGTGTTAGGAAAAAACTAACACCTGCAATTGCGGAATGGCAACTGCTATAATGCAACCCCACTGATGTCTATGGGGGCAAGAAAGTTTGCTATAAATCTAACACCCTAACATAAACCCCTAGTCTAAATACCATAATCCACCGCCCCCCAACATCACCAATACTAAATAAAGATATTAACCCCTAAACCGCCCCCCGATATCGCCAGTACTAAATAAAGTTATTAAACCCTAAACCGCCGACCCCCACAACGCAACTACTAAAATAAGCATATTAACCCCTAAACCGCCGACCCCCCACATTGCAACTACTATAATAAACCTAGTAACCCCTAAGCCACCGACCCCCCACATCACAACTACTAAAATAAACCTATTAACCCTAAAACGATGCCCCCGATATCGCCAACACTAAATAAAGTTATTAAACCCTAAACCGCCGACCCCCACAATGCAACTACTAAAATAAACCTTTTAACCACTAAACCGCCGTTCCCCCACATCACAAATATTATAATAAACCTATTAACCCCTAAACCGCCAACCCCCCACATCGCAACTACTATAATAAACATATTAACCCCTAAACCACCGACCCCCCACATCGCAAATACTAATATAAACCTATTAACCCCTAAACCACCACCCCCCATCACGATACACTAAGTTAAAATATTAAACCCTAAACCTAACACCCACTAACTTTAAATTAAAGTTACAATATAAATACCATCAAATAAATAAAAACGTGCCAGTGAAGTAAAAAAAAAAACTAAGATTAAACTATAAATAAACCTAACATAACTATTTAAAAAAAAACTAAAAAAAGCTAAAAATAAAATAAATCTTAATTACAAAATTATAAAATCCTAACACTATGAAAAAAAAAAAAAAAATAACATAAAAAAAGAAGATTTTGGGCAAAAAGTTTTAGTACCAAAAATTACGGCAGAACAACTGGCGCTGATGAATCAAGAAATATTTGCAGATAAAATCATAAAAGCCATACGTAGATTAGCAAACGGTAAAGTTCCTGGGCCGGGAGTTTCATAAAATTTTGGAGAGCGAAATTACACCCTCACTTGCAAATCTCTATAATACCTATTTTTTACTTGACTTTAAACCCTCTAGCTCCTTCTCCGCCTCAAATGTGGTACTAATATTAAGATAAAAACCCAGAATGCATGGACTCATACCGTCCAATATCTCTCCTTAATACGGATTTCAAAATTCTTGCAAAAATTATTTCATATATATTAAAAACAATACTTGGAGATGTAATACATCCTGATCAGTTGAGTTTCATGCAAGGGAGAACCTCCACAAAAAACATCAGAACAGCCATGTTATTAATAGAACACTATCATACCCAACTAGCTCATACTTCTAAATTTATGAAAGATTTTGCCCTTTTACTGTAGACTGAAAAGACATTTGATTCTATCTCATGGGACCACCTTTTTCACATCTTAAAGCAGTTTGGTTTTTCAGGCCACTTTTCTAACATTATTAATACCATATATATATCCAATCTCTTAAGTATTAATGGAACATTATCCCCCTGTTTAAAACTACAAAAAGGAACAAGGCAAGGATGTCCCCTTTCCCCCTACTATTTAATTTAGCACTGGAGCCTTTGGCTGTATTCTGCAGAAGAGAACTAGAAGGGGTTAAAGTCAATAAAAGACAATTTACACTCTACCTATATGCATATTATATCCTTTTCTATATGACTAATAAAAAGAGAAATATCCCAATCCTCCTTAATAAAATCACCAATTATAGGTTTTTTTTTTCCGGGTACAGGATAAATAAACAGCTATGTAAATAATCCTTTTATTCAAGTGGATATTACGATCAAATACCTGGGTATTAATTTTTACTAAAAAGCCTCATGATTGGTATCAAAGTAATTTTCCTCCTCTATGGCAGAAATGTAATATCACACTTAAGAATTGGGGAAAACTACCTTTATCTCTTTCAGCCAAGATCACACTGATTAAAATGGTACTATTCCCTAAGATTTTATTCTTCTTACAAAATATACCTGTATTTGTACATAACAAAATATCCCTAACTTCAACTCTCAGTGTTCTAAATTCCTCTGGGGAAAACGAAAAGCTTGCATATTAATAGCCAATCTATCTCTTCCAAAAAATAACGGAGGATTTGCACTTACTAATACTAGATTATATAATTTAGCTTGTTTTGCAAAGATTGCTTTGGATTGGCTTTCAGGAGCAAACTATATCACTCATGGTGCTGAGGAGGAGGTCCTAATCTTCCCTCTACCTTTAAAAGCTTTGCTACATAAAACTACCGTACAATCCTACAAGGGAAAAATTCTTAAATATACCATGCTAAACATAATATCAGCATTAAATAAAATATGTGGAATTCTGCAGATAAATAATTCAATAAGAGGTATCCCAGATTTTGTATCTGGATCATGCTATTATATTTTTAAAATTTGGGACCAGAAAGGTTTCCAAAACATGATTCAACTGTTTGATTCCCAAACCAAAATTATTAAATCATATATAAATCTCACTTCAGAGTTTGGGCTAAACAACACACATTTCTTTGCCTATCTGCAAATCCGTCACTTTATCAACTCACAAGAATACTTGCAAGGTCATACATGGGATGTGGGGTAGATAGAAACAATAGTTAAATGTTACCCCGCTGGAATACACTCCATCTCTATGATTTATAATTTATTAGCAGAATATAACTCCAGAGCTAGGCTGGATGTCCTATTTCTCAAATGGGTTAATGAGATTCCGGACTTAGATCAAGAACGGTTCAGTAAAAATATCATACTTGCAGCTAAATATACTAAATCTATCTCCACGAGAAAATCACATACAAAATTGATTAATAGATCTTATATTACTCCATATAACATTGCCAAATGGAGCTCAGGCCAATCTAAATATTGTCCAAGGTGTCATCTCCAGAATTCCAATTTGATACATGCCTTTTGGTTATGTCCAAAAATCCAAAGATTCTGGCTCACTATTGAATATTGGCTTAATAAGTTTTTAGACCCTACAATTAAATTTCACTGCTCTCATATTTTTTTTTCTAGTTGATCAGAACTCAACACAAAATAAACATCTAATTAGCACTGCCATCTTTGTTGCTAGACAGATGATCCTTAATACATGGAAGAGTAAAGGTTCACCTGGGATCAGAGTTTTTATAGATAATATGCACCGTCAAATGATAATTGAGCAATAAAACCTGATGATATATGAAGAGAGTAAAATGCATCCCTTCTTAGCTAAATGGACAGGGGTTATTCTCACTCCCGCAGGAATCCCAAATTCAAGTATTGCATAAATTCCGTGGCTCCCCCTGATTCCTTCAAATAATTCAATTGGATTCATACCCTACATTCTGGTGACACTCTTTTTTTAATATGAATAATATTTTTTATATTTATATATATTTATATATATATATATATATATATATATATATATATATATATATATATATATATATATATATATATATATATATATATATATATATATATATATATATATACTGTATATATTGTGTTTGTTTGTTTGTTTTGTTTTGTTATTTAGGGGGTGGGAATTCTTTCATGAAAAAATACAACAGTATCTGTTGTTACCTCTGACATTGTTTCTTTTGCTAGATTAATTGTAGACATATTTTTGTCTGATCTGGCACACCTTTATCACAATGTCAATGATGAAACTTTGTACAATGAGATCATTTGTATATTTGTATATATCACTGTACTGGCAATTGGATGACATGTTTTTTCTGCTATGTGGATTGCAGACATATTTTTGTCTAATTGTGTTCATTTTTATACAATGTCAATTATGAATTTATGTATATTAAGATGTTTCATACATACAGTTGTATTTAAATAAAAAAAAAAAATTTAAATCTAAAATTATGAAAAATAAAAAAAATCTAAGATTACAAAAAATGTAAACCGTAATTATCCAAAATAATAAGAATTAAACCTAATCTAATACTCCTATAAAAACAAAAAAGTCACCAAAAAATAACCCCTCCTAATCTAACAATAAACTACCAATAGCCCTTAAAAGGGCCTTTTGTAGGGCATTGCCCTAAGTTAAACGGCTCTTTTACATTAAAAAGTTACAAAGTACCCCCTAATAGTAAACCCCCCCCCAAAAAAAGAAAAAACAACTCTAAAAAAACTAAGCTATCCATTGCCCCTAAAGGGGTCATTTCTATGGGCTTTGCCTATAAAAGGGCAATCAGCTCTTTAGTGCCCATTAACAAACAAAAAAACTTAAAACAAACCCCGAAATAGGTACTAACCATTCCTGAAGTCTGGCGGTGAAGGTCTTCTTCCAGGCGGCTCCATCTTCATCCAGCGCAGGGACATCTTCTTTCTTCATCCGGAGCAAAGGTGGCGCAGAGTTAAGATGGCCAAGGAGCAGGAACAGCAGCCGCCGAGTCATCCAGGGTGGAGTATCCTCTTTATGCGATCGTCGCCGCACACTGAAGATTGAATGCAAGTTACCAATTTTATATTTGAGAGCCACTAATTAACAGCCAATAGGATTTCAGTAGCTCTCATCCTATTGGCTTATTTGAAAATTTCAGCCTATGTAAGGTACCCCAAATATAAAACGGGTACCTTGCATTCAATCTTTGGTGTTCAGCGACGATCGCATGAAGAGGATCCTCCATGCTGGATGACTCTGCAGCCACCGTTCCTGCTCCGCGGCTGCCTTTCGCTCCACACCACCTTTGCTCCACGCTGCCTTCACTCCAGATGAAGAAAAAATATGTCCCTGTGCTGGATGAAGATGGAGCTGTCTGGAAGAAGACATTTACCGCCGGACTTCAGGAATGGTGAGTACATATTTTGGGGTTAGTGTTAGGTTTTTTTTTGTCTGTTTTTTTTTTAACTAAGGATTTTTTATTTTTTAATGGGCACTAAAGAGCTGTAACCCATACAAATGCCCCATTAGGGGCAATGGGTAGCTTAGGTTTTTTAGAGTTAGATTTTTTTATTTTGGGGGGTTGGTTGGGTGGGGGTGTTTTACTGTTAGGCTGTACTTTGTAATTTTTTAATGTAAAAAAGCTTTTTAACTTAGGGCAATACCCTATAAAAGGCCCTAGATTAGTTTTTATTTTGGGGTGGCTTTTTTGTTTTAATATGGGTATTAGATTAAATTTAATTTTTATTATTTTGGATAATTTGTTTTATTATTTTTTGCAATCTTAGAATTTTTTTATTTTTTCGTAATTTTAGAGATTTTTTTTGTAATGTTATTTTTTTTTATTTTTTCGTAGTGTTAGGTTTTTTTTAACTTTGTAATTTAGGGTTTTTTATTTTTTTTAAATTGTTATCGGCTAGATTACGAGTCTTGTTGGTATAGCTGTACCGCACACCTTTTTCGCCGTAACGCAACGTAACTACCGCACATTTCAAAAAGTCCTTTCTCAATGGGACTTCCATAGCGCCGGTAATACGAGTTTTGCCTGGGAGGCCAAAAAGTGAGCGGTACAGCCTATACCGACAAGATTTGTACCGCCATCTTAAGTCAGTAGTTATGGGTTTTACGCTACAAAGCTGTAGCATAAAACTCATAACTAAAGTGTTACAAAATACACTAACACCCATAAACTACCTATTAACCCCTAAACCGAGGCCCTCCCACATCTCAAACACTATAATAAAAATATTAACCCCTAATCTTCCGCTCCGGACATCGCCGCCACTATAATAAACATATTAACCCCTAAACCGCCACCCTCCTGCATCGTAAACACTAGTTAAATTTTATTAACCCCTATTCTGCCGCCCCTAACGTCACTGCAGCCACTATACTAAAGTTATTAACCCCTAAACCTAACCCTAAGTCTAAGTCTAACCCTAACACCTCTAACTTTAATATAATTAAAATAAATCTAAATAAAAATTACTATCATTAACTAAATAATTCCTATTTAAAACTAAATACTTACCTGTAAAATAAACCTTAAGCTAGCTACAATATAACTAATAGTTACATTGTAGCTATCTTAGGTTTTATTTTAATTTCACAAATAAGTTTGTATTTATTTTAACTAGGTAGACTAGTTAGTAAATAGTTATTAAGTATTTACTAACTTCCTAGTTGAAATAAATACAAATTTACCTGTAAAATTAAACCTAACCTGTCTTACACTAACATCTAACATTACACTACAATTAACTAAATTACATTAATTAAATACAATTAACTAAATTACAAAAGAAATAAACACTAAATTACACAAAATAAAAAAGAAATGATCAAATATTGAAAGTAATTACACCTAATCTAATAGCCCTATCAAAATTAAAAACCCCCCCCAAAAAATAAAAAAACCCCAAAGCCTAAACTAAACTGCCAATAGCCCTTAAAAGGGCCTTTTGCGGGGCATTGCCCCAGATAAATCCGCTCTTTTACCTGTAAAAAAAAATACGAACAACCCCCCAACAGTAAAACCCACCACCCACACAACCAAACCCCCCAAATAAAATCCTATCTAAAAAACCTAAGCTCCCCATTGCCCTGAAAAGGGCATTTAGATGGGCATTGCCCTTAATATATAGATCTTTTTCGGTGCCAAAACCCCTGATCTTAAAATAAAACCCACCCAATAAACCCTTAAAAAAACCTAACACTAACCCCCGAAGATCCACTTACAGTTTTTGAAGACCGGACATCCATCCTCATCAAGCTTTCATCATCCAAGCGGGCAGAAGTCCTCAATGAAGAAGTGTTCATCCAAGCGGCAAAAAGTCGTCCTCCAGGCGGGCAGAAGTCTTCATCCAGACGGCATCTTCTATCTTCATCCTTCCGACGCGGAGCGGCTCCATCTTCAAGACATCCGGTGCGGAGCATCCTCTTCATACGGTCCCAGACGTACACTGAAGATTCCTTTAAATTACATTATCCAAGATGGCGTCCCTTGAATTCCGATTGGCTAATAGAATTCTATCAGCCAATCGGAATTAAAGGTGAAAAAATCCTATTGGCTAATGCAATCTATCAGCCAATCGGATTCAAAGGTGAAAAAATCCTATTGGCTGATCCAATCAGCCAATAGAATGCGAGCTCAGTCCTATTGGCTGATTGGATCAGCCAATAGGATTGAAACTCAATCCTATTGGCTGATTGCATCAGCCAATAGGATTTTTTCACCTTTAATTCCGATTGGCTGATAGAATTCTATTAGCCAATCGGAATTCAAGGGACGCCATCTTGGATGATGTAATTTAAAGGAACCTTCAGTGTACGGCTGGAACCGTATGAAGAATGCTCCACGCCGGATGTCTTGAAGATGCAGCCGCTCCACGTCGGAAGGATGAAGATAGAAGATGCTGTCTGGATGAAGACTTTTGCCCGTCTGGAGGACGACTTCTTGCCGCTTGGATGAAGACTTCTCCCGGCTTCGTTGAGGACTTCTGCCCGCTTGGCTGAAGACTTCTCCCGGCTTGATGAGGATGGATGTCCGGTCTTCAAAAACTGTAAGTGGATCTTCAGGGGTTAGTGTTAGGTTTTTTTAAGGGTTTATTGGCTGGGTTTTATTTTTAGATTAGGGGTTTGGGCACCGAAAAAGAGCTAAATACCCTTTTAAGGGCAATGCTCATCCAAATGCCCTTTTCAGGGCAATGGGGAGCCTAGGTTTTTTAGATAGGATTTTATTTGGGGGGGTTTGGTTGTATGGGTGGCGGGTTTTACTGTTGGCGGGTTGTTTGTATTTTTTTTTACAGGTAGAAGAGCTTATTTCTTTGGGGCAATGCCCCGCAAAAGGCCCTTTTAAGGGCTTTTGGCAGTTTAGTTTAGGCTAGGATTTTTTTTATTTTGGGGGGCTTTTTTATTTTGATAGGGCTATTAGATTAGGTGTAATTAGTTTAAATATTTGATCATTTCTTTTTTATTTTGTGTAATTTAGTGTTTATTTTTTTGTAATTTAGTTAATTGTGTTTAATTAATGTAATTTATTTAATTGTAGTGTTATGTTAGGTGTTAGTGTAAGACAGGTTAGGTTTTATTTTACAGATAAATTTGTATTTATTTTTACTAGGTAGTTAGTAAATAGTTAATAACTATTTACTAACTAGTCTACCTAGTTAAAATAAATACAAACTTAGCTGTGAAATAAAAATAAAACCTAAGCTAGCTACAATGTAACTATTAGTTATATTGTAGCAAGCTTAGGGTTTATTTTATAGGTAAATATTTAGTTTTAAATAGGAATTATTTAGTTAATGATAGTAATTTTTATTTAGATTTATTAATCTTAATAACTTCAGTATAGTAGTGGTGGCGGCATTGGGGGCGGCAGATTAGGGGTTATTAAATTTATATAGGTGGCGGCGACATTGAGGGTGGCAGATTAGGGGTTAATAAGTGTAGGTAGGTGGCGGTGATGTCGGGTGCGACAGATTAGGGTTTAATAAGTATAATGTAGGTGTCAGTGATGTCAGGGGCGACAGATTAGGGGTGTTTAGACTCAGGGTTTATGTTAGGGTGTTACTTGACAGATAGGGATACGGGATCTGCTGGGGATACAAGACTATCACTCCATTTGGGAAGCAGAACAACCTGTTTACAGAAGCTGGTCACACGCTCAGGTTAAGGATCCGGATTACCATTACCTGATGCTGTTGGACAAAAGCTGTAAGGAGAAGGACCATCTGTGCCACTGTTACAGGAGCTGCAGACCCAAGGAGTGTTGTTTTAATGCATATCATTTATTTTAATCTAGTAAGTGCAATTATTACTGTGCGTGTGTCACTTTGTTATTAAAACTTTTACACTTGAATCGTGCTTTGTGCGCCTGTTTTTTCTTTTCTGTTTTAGTTATATTGTAACTTTAATTTAAAGTTAGCGGGTGTTAGGTTTAGGGGTTAATAGTTTAATTTAGTGTTTCACGATGAGGGGGCCAGCGGTTTAGGAGTTAATAGGTTTATATTAGTATTTGCGATGTGGGGGGTCGGTGGTTTAGGGGTTAATAGGTTTATTATAGTAGTTGCGATGTGGGGGGTCGGCAGTTTAGGGGTTAATAGGTTTATTTAGTATTGGCAATGTGGGGGGGTGGTTAAGGGGTTAATATTTTATTTCAGTGTTTGCGATGTGGGTGGGCATTTGATTAGGGGTTAATAGGTTTATTTAGTAGTCGCAAATGCGATGTGGGTGGGCAGAGGATTAGGGGTTACTAGGTTTATTATAGTATTTTTAACACAGGGTTAGGGCAGTTTATGGGTTAATAGTTAGTTTATAGGTGTTAGTGTACTTTGTAACATTTTTGTTATGAGTTTTGTTTGCTTTGATAACAGAATGGATCATGGCGGTATAAACTATAACATTAGCGGAATTTCCGGGCCACACAACCTGTAATACGGGTGTCAGGGTGCCAGGAATCATGCTGAGATAAGAAGTGCAAAAATAATCACACCTTTATTAATAACAAAAAATAATAAAAAGTCCACAAGTCAAATAACAAGCCAGAAGTCAAAGCCAGAGCTGGTAGTCAGACGAGCCGAGTCAGTAGCCAAAGGGAGTAGTCAGAAGAGCCAAGTCAGGAACCAGGAGGGACGTCAGACAGCCAGGTAATACACAGGAACAGGAACTCACAAACAGGTCTGAGATAATGCAAAGGCAAAGCATACTGAAAAGAGGCCCTTTAAATAATAAGTGATGACATCACAATTCTGAGACTGCAACCTGTCTCACACGGATGATGTACAACAGTCGGGCCATAAGAGGGCATGCAGGAAATGAGCAGCATCACACACTCTGCACCAGATTCAGCAAGAAAAGGTAAGCAAAATGGCTGCCAGCAGCACATGGCAAACAAAGCAGGGAAAAAACACTGACAGTACCCTCGCCTCAACGACCTATCCCCCGTGGGAGGACAAAAGGCTTATTGGGGAAATGGGCATGGAAGGTATGGAGGAAGGTGGGAGTATGAACATCAGAGGAGGGAACCCATGAACGCTCCTCAGAACCGTAGCCCCTCCAGTGAACCAAATACTGTACGTGGCCCCTGGACATATGATAGTCAATAATGCTGCTGACCTCATATTCTTCATGGTTTTCAACAGAGATAGGGCAGGGATGAGGCAACACAGTGGTAAACCGATTACAAACCAATGGTTTCAAGAGGAAGACATAAAAAACATTGGAGATGTGCATTGCAGAAGGAAGGTCAAGAGCGTAAGCCACAGGATTGACCCGTCAGAGTATTTGAAAAGGACCAACATAACGAGTAGCCAGTTTATTGGCAGGCACATGAAGGTTCAAGTTTTGAGAGGACAGCCAAACCCTCTCACCAACCTGGTAGGAAGGTGCGGGCAGATGCCTACGATCAGCCTGGAACTTTTGGTGCTGCATAGATCAATGAAGGCAATCCTGAATCTGCACCCACATGGAAAGGAGTTGCCGTAGATTCTCCTCCAAAGCCGGAATACCCTGAGACATAAATGAATCGGGCAACAAGGATGGTTGAAACCCATAATTCACCATGAATGGGGATAACTGGGAGAAAGCATTAATAGCACCATTACGAGCGAACTCTGCCCAAGGTAACAGATCAGACCAATTATTGTGGTGATCTGAGACATTACAATGGAGGAACTGCTCCAGAGCTTGATTAGACCGTTCTGCAGCCCCATTGGATTGAGGGTGATATGCCGAGGAGAAGGAAAGCTGGATCCTCATTTGAGCACAAAAGGAACGCCAAAATCTGGAGACAAACTGGCTACCCTGGTCCGAGACTATCTACTTGGGTAACCCATGTAATTGGAAGACCTCCCGGGAAAAAATTGATGCAAGCTCCTGAGCGGTAGGCAGCTTCTTCAAGGGAATGCAATGTGACATTTTAGAAAAATAGTCAACTACCATTAGGATAACAGTATTGCCATTGGAAGCAGGGAGCTCGACAATGAAGTCCATGGAAAGGTGTGTCCAAGGATGCTCACCATTAGCAATAGGTTGAAGAAGACCCACAGGAAGACATTGAGGAGTCTTATTCTGTGCACAAACTGACCAGGAGGCAACATACGCAGCAACATCAGAACGAAGACCTGGTCACCAGAATTGTGACAGACCAAATCATTTGGATCTTGCCCGGGTGACCTGTGGCTTTAGGATAGTGGTAAGTGTGCAAAAGTTTAGTTTGAAGATTCTCAGGAACAAAGCCCTTACCACTAGGTTTCTCAGGAGGTGCATTGGTTTGTGCAGCCAGGATCTCCTCCCCCAAGGGAGAAGTCAAATTAGTACGTATGGTAGCCAAAATATGATCAGGAGGTATAACTGGAGTAGGTACAGACTCCTCCTTAGACAGCGGCAAAAATTGTTGAGAGAGGGCATCAGCCCTAACATTCTTACTACCAGGCAGGTAGGATACCACATAATTAAACTGAGACAAAAATAGCACCCATCTGGCCTGTCGGGGCGACAAACATTTTGCTTCGGATAGATAAGTTAGATTCTTGTGGTCAGTAAGAATTAGCACTGGTACGCTAGTACCCTCAAGAAGATGCCTCCATTCCTTGAGTGCCAAAATTATGGCCAGTAATTCCCTGTTGCCAATTTCATAATTGCCCTCCGCTCTAGACAATTTCTTAGAGAAGAAACCGCACAGATGCAAGGAACCGTCAGGCGTAGGACGTTGAGACAAGAGGGCACCTACTCCAGTCTCAGATGCATTGACCACAAGAACGAAAGGTAGGAAAGGGTTAGGATGAGCCAGTACTGGAGCAGCAGCGAAGGCAGTCTTAAAACTATCAAAGGCTTTAATGGCAGTAGGTGACCAATGGAGTAGATCATTCTCTTTACGAGTCATGTCTGTGAAAAGTTTGACCAAGGAAGAAAAGTTTTTAATAAACTTTCTATAGTAATTAGCAAATCCCAAAAAACGTTGAATAGAGCGAAGACCAACTGGGCAAGGCCACTGCAGAACTGCAGACAACTTGTCAGGATCCATGGAGAACCCTGCAACGGAGATCACATAACCTAGGAAGGTTACTTGAGTCTTATGGAATTCACATTTCTCAAGTTTACAAAACAGGCCATTCTCACGTAGTCTCTGAAGTGCCCATGTGACATCAGAACGATGAGACTCAAGTGTGGGTGAGTGTATGAGGATGTCATCTAAGTACACCATAACACACTGTTGCAACATATTTCGTAGGACATCATTAATAAATTCCTGAAAAACAGCAGGAGCATTACATAGGCCAAAGGGCATTACAAGATATTCATAATGCCCGCTCCTGGTGTTAAATGCTGTTTTCCATTCGTGGCCCTCCTTAATCCTAACGAGATTGTACGCTCCTCTCAAATCAAGTTTAGAAAAGACCGTAGCTCCCTTGAGGCGGTCAAAGAGTTCCGTAATGAGCGGAATAGGGTAAGCATTCTTAATGGTAAGATGATTAAGACCCCTATAATCGATGCATGGTCTTAACTCGCCACTCTTTTTCACAAAGATGAAGCCAGCCCCTGCAGGAGAGCAGGATTTGCGGCTGATTCCCCGTGACAGAGCATCGTCAACATACTCCTCCATAGCACAATTCTTTGCAACAGACAGAGGGTAAACCCGGCCCCAAGGAGGAATGGCTCCGGGTTGCAGGTCTATGGCACAATCGTAAGACCGGTGAGGAGGCAACCTACCGGCACGAACCTTGTCAGGAACTCTTGGTACTCCTCTGGCAATTTAGATACCGAAGAAGTGCACAAGACTTTGACTGGTTTCGGAAGACAAGTGGAAATACATTGCGGAGACCATGACAAAATTTCGGACCTGCGCCAGTCGAGACTGGGATTGTGCTTTTGGAGCCAGGGATAACCCAGAACAACCAGAAAATGTGGAGAGTTAATCACCTGGTACAGGAGGGTTTCAAAATGGAGAGCCCCAACAGCCATGGATAATGGAGCGGTTTTGTGAGTAACAAGTGAGAAATCCCACCTTAGCTCTGTCAGAGGGAAACGCCTGAGGCAACATCTCAAAGTAAATGCCAACCTGGTTCAAAAACCCTCTGCACTGAAGAGAATCGCCTCCATATCGCTGAGGTAGAGGTGCAGAACCGGACAGGCTCCTAGTAGGACTAGGTGCAGCAGCGAAACCAGGAGCAGCCAAAACTTGTGGGACACTGTGGTCCAAATGTGCAGTGCGAGTCAGCAGGGTTTGCAGCGCTAGTGCAAATTGATCCAAGCGGTTATCCTGTTCATCCATCCTGTAAATAATGGTAGATAAAGGTGGATTATTAGCACCATCAACATTCATGGCCCTTGCGTAATGTCAGGGTGCCTGGAATCAGACTGAGACGAGAAGTGCAAACATAATCACACCTTTATTAATAACAAAAAATAATAAAAAGTCCACAAGTCAAATAACAAGCCAGGAGTCAAAGTCAGAGCTGGTAGTCAGACGAGCCAAGTCCGGAGCCAAAGGGAGTAGTCAGAAGAGCCGTCAGGAACCAGGAGGGACGTCAGACAGTCAGGTAATACACAGGAACAGGAACTCACAGACAGGTCTGAGACAACGCAAGGGCAAAGCATACTGAACAGAGGCCCTTTAAATAATAAGTGATGACATCACAATTCTGAGACTGCAACCTGTCTCACACGGATGATGTACAACAGTCTGGCCATAAGAGGGCATGCAGGAAATGAGCAGCATCACACACTCTGCACCAGATTCAGAAAGGGGTGACCTAAAAATTTCACACTTAAAAGCCATTTTTTGAGTGCAGAAAGGAGAGTTGCGGTAGAGGCTAAAACGCTAGAGGTATAGCCGTACCGATGTGACTTTTAATACGGGTGACCTGCCATTCCGCGCGCAAAGGCCAATTTTTCAGCAGTATAGCCGTACCGCAAAACTTGTAATTTAGGTTAATATTATGTTGTCAGTAGTTTATAGAATAAAACAAAAATGTTCATTTTATTCAAACACATACATATAAATAGTAAAACCACAGAAACTGATCATTTTGCAGTGTTCTCTTAATTTGTTCAAGATATATACATATATATATATATATATATATATATATATATAAATATATATATACTGTATATATATATATATATATATATATATATATATATATATATTTATATTTATGTACGTTGATTGGAATAGCCGTGTTAGTCCAGAGATATAGATATCAAAATAACAAGAGTATTGCATTGAGCAATGATACTTTTTTATTTGACTAACTATACATTTATAAATTGAAAATCTTTCAGAAGAATTCCTCCCTTTCTTAAGTCTGAAGCAATACTGATCAATTCAATGGAATTTACAGATATTAGGGCCAATTTAACATGCTACCAATTCAGCAGTTTCCTCGCTGAGGTGGCGGATAGCAATCATCCCGATCAGTTACGATCGGGATGATTTACACCCCCTGCTAACGGCCGATTGGCCGTGAATGTGCAGGGGCCAGCATTGCACAAGCATTTCACACTAAGGGGTCAATTTACTAATGTGCAAGCAGACATGATACGATGTAGCATATCATGTCCGCCGCACATATCATGTTCTTGTGAACTGCTGGTGCAATACCACCCCCTGCAGATTTGCGGCCAATGGGTGTCAATCAACCCGATCGTATCAGATCCGGACAGGTTATAGAGCAGCGGTCTTGATAAATTTTACGGAGCTTAATAAATTGACCCCTTAATGCTTGTGCAATGATACGCTGTTGGCATTTATCGACATCAGGCGGACATGATCCTCTACATCGGATCATGCCCACCCAACACTGAAAAAAATCGGCCCCTATATCTTAAAACACAGGATGGCTAATAAGAACAGAAAGTGTTACAGAGGTCTGAGTGCTGGGAGAGGAGGGGTGTCATGATTTTTATGACAGCCCCTCCTCTCCCTGCACTCAGACCTCTGTAACACTTTCTGTTCTTTTTGGTCATCCTGTGTTTTAAGATATAATCTGTATATTCCATTGAATTGATCAGTATTGCTTCAGACTTGAGTAAGGAAGACATTCTTCCAAAAGCTTGTCAATTTATAAATATATATTTAGTCCAATAAAAAGTATCATTGCTCAATGCAATACTCTTGTTGTTTTGATATATATATATATATATATATATATATATATATATATATATATATATATATATGTGTGTGTGTATCCATAACTCGTAACATAAACAACAGGGTATTCAGTAGCAATATACATACTTTATATCCATAGATTTATGCAATGGCCAGTGTCATCAATCAGTGTACAGATACAGTGCAGTGTGTTTATTGTCAACATATAAAAGCCAATATCATTATTCAGTACTTTGTGTTCATTATCATTATACAGAGTGTGTGATCAATATTAGTGTATTGATAAATTTGCCCTCTGCACTTTGAGTGCCAAAATGACTACTCCTACTACTGCTATATGTCATATATCTTCTTGTAATCTTTAACTCCCCTAATTCCATGCCAAACTACCTCACTAATGATGTACAAGTTATTGATATGACTCATTGGTTACTTATATAATTGCCCAAATTAGAATTTAAATATTTCACGGAAACATCATAAAGATATAAATACTTTAAGATGCTGGCTCCTTTTCATTAAAATATTTTAAACACATTTATTTAGATTACTATGAGTTTAAATACATAATCAAAGTTGCGCTCCTGTGTCACTCTAGAGAAGCCAATCAGACTTTCTCCTGTGTCACTTTAGGTGAGCCAATCATAAGCAGGTGTACATATGTATGTTTAATCTCTGGCCCATATCCTCATCTGGGACTAAATGAGGGTAGTCCAATAATGGGTAATGTGTACAGCACTTTTGAAGGAGTTAATTAAATAATTCAAAATTAAATTTGTTTAAAGGTAAAATACTGTAAAGAAATAGAACATTTTATTTCTATATTAAAATGGTCCTTAGCAAATTGTATACCTATATACGGCCAGATTACAGGTGGCGTCCTATTTAGCGCTCACACACAAACACTACTGGAAGTAAACATTTTACCCGTATGGGTTAGCATTACAAGTTGCAAGTAAATTGTTTGCGTGTCACTTGTATATATACCTATAAATCTATATGATTATATACATATAGATAGATA
Organism: Bombina bombina; assembly: GCF_027579735.1. NCBI lineage: Eukaryota > Metazoa > Chordata > Amphibia > Anura > Bombinatoridae > Bombina > Bombina bombina. Next base: position 793,573,746 of record NC_069504.1, read on the forward strand.
GATAGATAGATAGATAGATAGATAGATAGATAGATAGAGATATACTGTATATACAGATATATATATAATATTTTTTTATTATTTTATTTTTAAAATAAAATTAACATTTTTTTTCTATGTGAAGAACACAGGAATTTAAGCATTTAAAACTACCTTTAGCACACATGAAGATTTGTTTTACTCCTGTTGGGTTTTGCAAATATAACACACTATGAGTTATATTAGGGTGCATAATGTATTCATTTCTATAAAATATTATTAAACATATTCATACATATTATTAAAAATAAATCATTATTATAGAGGTTCTTAAAAATTATAATAAATCATTATAATATTTAAGTATTATTTTATAATAATTATTAATAATTAAAAAAAATGTTTTATATATTTTAGATTAAATATATAGATTATGCACCTTAATTTAACTACTGTACATCCATGTGCGCAAAACCCGACACGAGTAAAACAAATCTTCATGTGTACTAAACCCCAAAGATAGTTATCAATACTTTCAATTCCAATGTACTTCACATAGAAGAAAATTTTCTTTTTCTTTTTAAAAATATATTTCTATAAATTTTTATATATTGATTATTTTTTTAAATATATCAATACCTATATATGTATATGTATTACATAGATATATACAGATATATTGAGGAAAACACATTAAAAAATACTATGAACGTTTTCTACTTAGTTGAAGAACGTAAAATATTTACAGTAAATACACAGTAAAACACATTGTAAAATATAAAAAATTCTTAAAAATGATTTTACAACTTTTAAGTTTTTTGAGTGGAAAGAGCTCCAAAGTGTATATATCTTTGACAAAGCGCTAGAAGGGCGTGAAACGCGTCAGTTGACACCACACTCCATTAACACCTGTGTCTCCTGGTAATCACAATGCATATGCTTGCTGTGTGTTTGATTGTAACACCGACAATAAAGGTATAAACTGTTTTACATTATCCTGAGTGAAGTGCTTGAAAAGTGCCGGGTTTCAGTGGACACTATCATTGGTCTGGGAATTGTGTATAAGGGAATCCCTTTTTTTTATATTTATATATATATATATATATATATATATATATATATATATATATATATATATATATATATATATATATATATATATATATATATATATATATATATACAGGGCTCAAAATTTCCACTCGCCCACTAGCCATTGGCGAGTAGAAATTGAACTGTGGTGAGTAGATAGTCAGGTTGCAAAGTAGGGGAGTGTGCTTAAAACATTCATTTAAGGTAATATTGGGGGGAAATAAGAAATGTTCTGTACCCAGAAAACAGTTATTTTTTAGCAGATAAGGGATTGAGGCAAGCCAAGCAGCTGATAATGTTTTTGTTTTCAAAGTAACTGCAGGGTCACTTTTTCTTCTACCCCTACTGCCACTACTTCTTGATTACATAGCTTTTCTATAGCAGATATTGCAATATTGACATGATCTATATAGGTGGCAGTTTCCAAAGGCAAAATTAGCTATTTAAAATGATTGTCCCCTTTATCAAGCTAAAGAACATCCATGTTTAGTTGTCCAGGCTACAACCCATGCAAAATAAAAAAAAGCAAACTGGACATCAAAAAGATTTGTTTCATGTCCGTGCTGCCTTAGGTTGAACCTGCCCTGGTTTACAAAACTTTGCCTCATGTAAGAGAGGGATAAATGCTGTCTTTACACTGTGCAAAATGACCAGCTTAATAACTATATTAAAAGGACTTAATTTGTTGTGGTTTAAAATTGAAAAAATAAATAAAAATTACTGCACAATAAGGTATTTCACAATTTCTAGAGGGGTGTGGTGTGAGCAGGTGATGGGTGAGATCAGTGACAAGTAACATTTTGGCTTGGCTAGTAGCTTAGGACTTGAAATTTTGAGCCCTGATATACATGTGTATATACAGTATGTGTTTATATGAAAATATATGTATGCATATACATATATAAATACACGTGTATGGAAATATATACACCTATATATACATCCATACACATATCATATACCATATACTAGGGATGGGCGAATGTTTCGCAACATTCGAAAAACAGCACGAATTTTAACACATTTGTTCGTTTGAATTGAATTTCGAATGTTTACATAACATTCTAACATTCGATTTTCGAATGTTCAGTTTCTAATTTTACGATTACATTCGAAAATATTCTTTTCGAAAAATTCGAATTTAGATTGTAATAGTATTTCTAATGCTTTTTCTTTAAATGTAATATTCGAATTATGCAATATTCGAATTCGAAAAATTTGAATTTATATGTTTGTAATAATATTTCTAATGCTTTCTTTAAATGTAATATTCGAATTATGCAATATTCTATATAGAAACATTCGAAATTATATATTTGTATCTATAATGTATCAATTTACTAGATTTCCGCCCTACCACATGAACTATTGAACTTCTGAATAGTATTTGTTAAATAGAATGTTAAATTCGAAATTTCGAATGTGGACATTCGATATAATTATAAACATTCGAATTCGAAAGTGACATTCGAAAACTGTAAATAACATTCGATTTTAGAATTTTTAAGAATATTTGTTCTTATCGACATTCGGATTTATAATTTGAATTTCGGTAATAACATTCGTTCTACATTCGAAATTCGAAAATTTACACATTCGCCCATCCCTACCATATACCTTTTAGCCCTTTTAAAAAAAGTATTAATATGTATATGAATCATTTTTATCCGATAGTGTATATGAGTGTAACACTTTATTTTAATGTATTTATGTTGTGTTTGGTGCACTTAAAAAACAAACAAACACGCTAATTTTAAGTGTACTCTATCCCATAGTGTTTAGTTGTGGCAACAATCACTGCTTTATGTAATTATTGTACCCCATAAACAAAACAGCAATATATATTGGCCCTCCAACAATAAAAGCAGTAAGTTATCCATAGTGCATTTATAATTACATTACAAAATAAAACCCCTGCAAAGTTTTGTCCATAGGTGAAACAGCTGTACTGCCCACAACTTAAAAAGTTCATAAATTCGAAAACACAATTCTATCTATGGCAAAACATTCACACCTACCTCTATATATATATATATATATATATATATATATATATATATATATATATATATATAATGTAAATACTGCACAATACAGGTAGTATTGCATGGGTTAAACCAGAAATAAGATTCTTCTTGGGCTTTACAGAAGACGCCCAGCCTGTCTGTGTGACCTAAATGTCACTGTGAGTGACATTGCAATGCCATTGTGTCAGTGTGCTCAGGGAGCCCCCCTGCACTAAGCTAATCACACACCCGGTGATTGAGGATGCTCAGGACATAGTCTCACTAATCAGACAGCTAATGAACTGGGGCTTCCCAAGAGCCCCCTACACATCTGCAAGGGACAGAGGGCAAAATGTCTCAAGCACAGGGCCATGGTCATTCTCTTTCACTGCTGGAGATTAAAGAAAAGATATATCTACAACTTGTATTTTTATCTTGCTAAATATACTTAGCAGAAATACAAAAGATTTACAAGATAAGTGTTGTGTGCATAACGTATGTGTATCTATATGTGTGTATATATATATATATATATATATATATATATATATATATATATAAATATATATATATATATATATATATATATATATATATATATATATATATATATATATATATATATATATATATACAATATTCTACATATACTGTACATTCCCAAAGGACCCAGCACACGCTAACCCAATCCAACCTCTGGGCTTCACTTCAATCAATTCAACAGCAGAAACATGGAAAGCATTCTCTGGTTTATATATATATCTTTTGTTTATTTGGAACGGCACGGAGACATCAGCTACTCAATTTGTTGAGTCGCTTAATAAGAATAATATGGGCCTTCATTTCACATCCAAAATTGATAAAGACAAAATTGAATTTCTGGATCTGGTGTTGTATCGGGGAAGTGAAACATTTTTTAAAACAGTAGATACCAATAGTTATTTGAATTACAATAGTAATCATTATAAACCTTGGAAAGAGAAAATTCCGTACAATCAATTCTGCAGAATTCGTAGAAACTGCACAGATCTGCTAGTGTATGATGAACAATCTAAAATTCTGAAAGATTTCTAGAGAGGAAATACCTGTTGAAATTGGTAGAAGACAGCTATCATAGAGCAAGGAAGAAGGATATATCAGATTTTTTTAAAACTAACTATAGTGACCAGAGCCAAAGGAAAGCCCATATTGAAGATAAATCCAATACTAGCTCACAGTTTATAACAAGATACAATAATAACCACAATAAAATTAAAAACATTCTAAAGAAACATTGGTTTATTTTAAAGGGAGATCCGATACTTAAGGATTTGCTAGATGAGTCACCTATTTGTACTTTTAGGAGGGCTCCTACTTTGAAGAATAGATTGGCTCCTAGTAAGGTAGTCATGAGGAAACCATTTAGCAAGATTGGAAATAGATTAACTAAAAGTTATTTTCCATGGGATAAAAAAGTTTTTTTTAAATGTAATAGAGCCAATTGTGGTCTTTGTATGTACACTACCGGTAATAAAGTGGATTTTATATCTTACTCTACTAAAGAGGAATTTAAAATTACATCACATTTTACATGTGATTCTGCTTTTGTGGTCTATTTATTGCAATGTAAATGTGGAATACAATTCATTGGTAGAACCTCTAGACCCTTAAAAAGAGATGGGGGGAACATCTAAGGAACCTTAAGAAATTGATAGTTAATCACAGTGTACCCCGCCACAAAGCAAAATACCATGAAGGCGAATCAGATATTTTTAGAATTTTCCCTATTGAGCATATTACTCCAAAATGGGGAAGAAATAGATTTCTAGATTTGCGACAAAGGGAGACTTATTGGATTTGGAAAATGAAGATCATAAATCCACATGGATTAAATGAACATATTGATATGGCTGCCTTGAATTAATTTCTTTTTAATTCAGTATATATTTTTTAAGAGTAAGATCAGGTGCTCTTTGAGTGTATATACATTGTAGTTTAGTTATTTGTGTGTTTTTTTTATATTAGAGGTTTTAGCTTTAGCTGCATCACCTAACATTAGGTACCATGTCACCAATGCCCTGTTTCTGTGGTTTTATGATCATATCTTTTGGAATAGGATTTAGTAGGGCTAAATAATGTATGCAACAGGTTTTATGTACTCGGTTGGTGAATAGGAAATTAACAATATAGTATGTAAAAAAAGAAAAGAGAGAGCGCACAAGAACGACTCAAGTGTAAATCTTTATTAAACAAAATGCACACACGTTTTATGTTGCACTTACTAGATCAAAATTAAAAGTCAGCATTCAGGATAATACGTTCAATCCTCAGCGTTTCTGCCGCCTTGCACTGACGCCTAGGATAGCAGTGTTTACCCGATATTCTGGCACAAAGAGAAACAAGGTCTTTATACAGGACTTTCTGGATGCCCTGACAAGCTTCTTATTTGCCTGGATGTAGAGGACAGATAGTGCTTCGGTTTGAGCGTCGGACCTGTCAGCCGGTACCTGACGCGTTTCCCCCGGTCTACGGCCGGGCTTTCTCAAAGGTATATTTTTTTACAAATAACATTTAAAAAGATTGAAATTATTATTTTTTTGGGGTATACGTATATACACACGTGCATACATATTATTTGTGATCCTTGTATAATAGAAGGTTACGGTTCTCTAACATATAGCGCATTTACTTTACTCTTGTTCTAACAATATAGTATACTTATCAATATAGTATACTTATCAATACTGTAGGGATACCATTTATAGTTTTATGCAACTATGATGATAATTTTTGTTGATACTGCGGTTTGGGAATTTTGTAGGTCAAAGCAATATGATATGTGATCTACCTGTGGTTTTATGCTTGGTGGTCTGCATATGTAGATATCGAGATCAGTGTTAGAGCGCTTGGCTGAACCGGCTTCTTTCCTCCTTTTTATTTTGTCATTTTGTGAGTTTTTATAATGTTACATCTAAATACTATAAGGTTTACTATCCGTTACATTTGAGGGTTAATCCTCCTATCACAATAGGAACTAAGTGATATGAGTTACTCTAATGTCAAAATGGCAAATCGGCTATTTATTTTAACCTTCTGCTTTGTTATTCAGAAATAGTCTTCACAATATGGCTCATATTATTCTGGTATACAATAATAAAGGAGAGTGATACTACACACCCTCGATAATGTACCAATAGAATGGAAGCCGGTTTGAGCATTGGCTCCCATTGGTCCGTTTATTTGCATGCGCAAGCACACTAATCGGCACTAGACGCTGAATATATCTTTATAAGTCGTGATGTTTTAACAGTTTATCACACCTGATGAAGCAGTCTGTGAACCGAGAAACGCGTTGTGTTTTAACTTTGTTTTATTAAAACTTGAGTTGTTTTTTATGACTTTTGTCATCACGATATTTTATTTTACCAGCGCTCTCTGGGAATCAGCTGTCAATGTAGGATCCATACCTCATGACACTATATTGCTTGGTTTACAATATAGCCTAGCTTACTTATTCCGGACTTTGAAGTACAAGCCGTACCTGAGTAGCGAGAGGATAGCTATCTGGGCAGCTATTAAGAGTCCAGAGTGCCTCTGGGGCACTTCTCAAGTGTCTTACATCTAGTAAGTACAACTTGTACGTGTGTGTGATCATTCAACACCACTGATTTTGCACTATTGTGGCACCTTCTTCTTCTTTTTTTCCACTATACTACAGAGCCTTGCTTATGTGCCAATACGCTTTGGAAGGAGTAAGCAGCCTAACGATAACCTACCATTGGGACCTTTGGTATCCAAGTTTGTAACAGAATATCTGTTGGAACACTTTTGGGATTTTTTATCCAGGACTATATCACTAATATCACATAGTGATCATGTTCGTTTTGTTTTGTTTTGATACAATGATTTGACACATTTTTATGTTTATTATTCTATGTCACTTTGTATATATATCTCACATCGCACCTTTTAATATCTTTAGAGTGTGCACATTACTTTAATCCCCATAACATTACATGATATATGGGGTAGCTTTATATTGCAATATTTTGTTATTAGCAAAATTGTTGGTTGTGTTAATCACTCCCACATTATCCATCAGCACATTATTGATTTTTCGGATAGTTGTTATCTATTTCTTTTAGTGATTATTGCACTTTATATTCACCACTTGAATTTGACTTTGAGCAGGCACCTCCAACATATCTTATTCATTTTTAATATATATATATATATATATATATATATATATATATATATATATATATATATATATATATATATATATATATATATATATATATATATATATATATATATACAGGGGTGGAAAAAATATCACTATGATTTACTAGTCAGTGGCTGAAAGCTACCAGGCCAGAGGGGAAAAGTTACTAGTCCACTCAATGTTAAAGATAGGAAAAATTAAAGTTTTTAAGTCGTTCGCTGCAATTTCTAAGTCATCAGCTGCAATCTGGGACTAGTGGACCACTGGAAATTTCAAGCTATATATATATATATATATATATATATATATATATATATATATATATATATATATATATATACACACACCCATATATGGGATCAGATACATTCTCACTAATGTTGAGCCAAATTACAAGGGTGCAGGATTCAATAATACTATCAAAGGAGATATGTAAAGGAGAAATACAAACTCTTTATTCTTTGATGTTTCAGGGCGTTCGCCCCTTACTCAGACCAGATATATATCTTGTGAGAACTATCTGTGTATCATTTCCATACCACTACCTTTTTTATGGATACACACTATATGATACTATGGTTCACTTGCTTATTTCAAAACAGATGGATTCATTTGGTTCAGAAAGCCATTTTCAAATATAAGATTTGATAGCTTTGGTTTTGGGCTATTGTAATCTACTGTATGCTTAATATTGTGGTTGTTCCAAAGTCTATTTCAATTCACCAGAACATTATATATATTAATCATGTATTTCAGAAGTAGACCTAACTGTTGAAACATTGATGCTCACTATAGTAAAAAATGAAACTAGCAAAGTAACACAGCTTACCCCCTCTTGATAAATGGTTGAGTAGAGAAAAGGCACAATTCTGATATTCAGGTTTTCCCCTATATAAACTGGCAACACACAATTAATTTTAATGCAGACTCCCCCAATAACCTTTCAGCATAAGAAGGCATATTGCAAGAAACCCCAGGCAAAAGAGTTTCAATATAATAATCAAAGGTGTACATCAGAATTGAAAAAATATATTTATTTATGGTAAAATTTGGTATCCAAAGCAATGACCAAGAAGACCTTGATATGACAATGATTAAGGTACTACTTTTGGGTACTCTTCCCAGAGGTTTTGTACTTGAAAAGTGTTTCTCAATCTTGGTCCTCAAGTAACCCTAACAGGCCAGATTTTCATGATATCTGAAATAGAGCACTGGTGAAATAATCAGCTGATCAGTAACCATGGTTACTAACCTGCTCCTACCCAGTCTCAGCTATTTATTTCACCTGTGCTCTAATTGAGGTATCATGAAAATCTGGCCTGTTAGAGGTATTTAGAGGACTGTGTGTGAGAAACACTTTATTGTTTCAGACGGCATCTTCTATCTTCATCCATCCGGCGCGGAGCAGGTCCATCTTCAAGACATCCGACACAGAGCATCTTCTTCTTCCGACGGCCGACGACTGAATGAAGGTTCTTTTAAATGACATCATCCAAGATGGCGTCCCTTCAATTCCGATTGGCTGATAGAATTCTATCAACCTATCGGAATTAAGGTAGAAAAAATCATATTTGCCGATGTAATCAGCCAAAAGGATTGAACTGGCATTCTATTGGCTCATTGGAACAGCCAATAGAATGCCAGCTAAATCCTATTGGCTGATTGGATCAGCCAATAGGATTTTTTCTACCTTAATTCCGATTGGCTGATGGAATTGAAGGGACGCCATCTTGGATGACGTCATTTAAAGGAACCTTCATTCAGTCGTCGGCCGTTGGAAGAAGAGGATGCTCCACGTCGGATGACTTGAAGATGGACCCGCTCTACGCCAGATGGATTAAGATAGAATTTGCCGTCTGGATGAAGACTTCTGCCCGTCTAGAGGATCACTTCTGCCCGGTTGGATGAAGACTTCTCATGGTAGGGTGATCTTCAAGGGGTTAGTGTTAGGTTTTTTTTAAGGGGGGTTGGTGGGTTTTAGAGTAGGGTTGGTTGTGTGGGTGGTGGGTTTTAATGTTGGGGGGGTATTTGTACTTTTTTTTTTTACAGGTAAAAAAAATGATTACTTTGGGGCAATGCCCCTCAAAAGGACCTTTTAAGGGCTATTTGTAATTTAGTGTAGGGTAGGGCTTTTTTATTTTGGGGGGCTTTTTTATTTTGTTAGGGGGATTAGAGTACATGTAATTAGTTTAAAAATCTTGTCATTTCTTTATTATTTTCTGTAATTTAGTGTTGTTGTTTTTTTGTACTTTAGATCATTTTATTTAATTGCAATTAATTGTATTTAATTTAGGTAATTAATTTCATTATAGTGTAGTGTTAGGTGTAATTGTAACTTAGGTTAGGTTTTATTTTACAGGTAAATTTGTCTTTATTTTAACTAGGTAGTTATTAAATAGTTAATAACTATTTAATAACTACTGTACCTAGTTAAAATAAATACAAAGTTGCCTGTAAAATAAAAATAAACCCTAAGCTAGCTACAATGTAACTATTAGTTATATTGTAGCTATCTTAGGGTTTATTTTACAGGTAAGTATTTAGTTGTAAAAAGGAATTATTTAGTTAATTGTAGTAATTTTATTTAGATTTATTTAAATTATATTTAAGTTAGGGGGTGTTAGGGTTAGACTTAGGTTTAGGGGTTAATAATTTTATTATAGTGGCGGCGACGTTGGGGGCGGCAGATTAGGGGTTAATAAGTGTAGGTAGGTTGCGGCGTCATAGGGGGTGGCAGATTAGGGGTTAATTAATAAAATGTAGGTGGCGGCGATGTTGGGGGCGGCAGATTAGGGGTTCATAAGTATAATGTAGGTGGCGGCGGTGTCCGGAGCGGCAGATTAGGGGTTAATAATATAATGCAGGTGTCGGCGATGTCGGGCGGCAGATTAGGGGTTAATAAGTGTAATATTAGGGGTGTTTAGACTCAGGGGTTCATGTTAGGGTGTTAGGTGTAGACATAAAATGTGTTTCCCCATAGGAATCAATGGGGCTGCATTAGGAGCTTTACGCTGCTTTTTTGCAGGGTTTTTTTCAGCCTTTTTTGCGGCTAACACCGGGTTTGTAAAAACCCGTAATACCAGCGTTGTCTGTAAGTGAGGGGTGAGCATAAACTGCTCGTTAGCACCGCACAGCCTCTAACGCAAAACTCATAATCTAGGCGACTGTGATCACTCAAACGCAATCGCATTTTACACTGATAGCTCACGTAAAGCATTTGGGCTGAGAAAAAAGTTGCACTAAACACAAAAAAATAAAAATAATAATAATAATAATAAAGTTTTTTTCACCCACACTATCCATCCCCTACACTATTAACCCCTAAAGCACAACACACCCTACCGCAAGTCTCCCCACTACACTATTAACCCCTAAACCGCCACATAGCCCAACGCAATTTACCTTACTACTCTATTAAAGTGATGGTAAACTCTCCCCTTTTTAAAATTGGATCCGGAATGTGAGTGATATTTTAGAAGAGTTAAATTCATCATTTGTAATGAAGATGTGCAGTCCTATAACTTACTTTTTAATATAGATATAAAATTCAAATAACCTGCACTCCGCTGCCCATTTAAAAATAAAAAAGTACTCTAGCTACAACAAAAGGCGCTATAGGGGGAAAACGCTAAATAGAGAACTGTTCAAACCTTTAACTCACAATAGAACTCCATCTAAAATATCACTAACATCCTGGATCTGATTTTAAAAAGGGGAGTTACCATCACTTTAACCCCAAAACCATCAAATAGCTCACCGCAAATTATCTTGCTACTCTGTTAACCCCATAAGCACCAGATAGCCCACCACACATTATCCCGCTACTTTTTTAACCCCTAAATGCCACATAGCCCACAGCTATAAACTCCCTACTCTATTAACTTTAACTCACTACTATCTCAATGCAAACTACTCCCTAACCTATTAACCCCCTAACCGCCACAAACCCCTACGGCAAACTAACCTCCTAGCCTCCACAACCCCCCATTGCAAACTACCCCATAACCTATTAACCCCCTAACTACTAACCCTCCCAAGACCCCTAATCTAAGATCCCCTAAATTAAAAAAATATATATGTAACCATTACAAAAAAAATTACCAAAAATAAAAAAAACTAATCTTACAAGCCCTATCCTAGAACTAAAGCCCCCTTAAAAAATCTCCCCCTGGCGGAGCCTGGAGGAGCTGAGGAATGGACGCCTAAAGGAGAAGCTCCGTGCAGAGCACTAACTACTTAGACTTAAAAGTTGATGAAAAAAGCAGAAAAGCAAACACAATAGGGGCTTGTGTTATAGAGCCATAGTTGTTGCCCATATGGCTGGTCTAAAACCTAATACAGAGCAGAGCCAAAGATCCTCAAGACGGAGGTGAGCGCAGTAGCGGCACGGCCGCCATCTTTATAGCCCACGCGGCAGGACTCTCAGCACCGCTTTCACAGTGTACAGGAGGCACAAAGTAAATGAGGAGATTGGAGAGGGAGCCGCATTAATCGCATCGGCGATCTGCATCTAAGGGAGAGGGCAGGAGAAGCAGCAATAAGGAGATAATGTAGGAGAGAGAAGCCTTCACTATTCCGGGACTTTGGAGCGACGGTTATGCAGGGTAAGCTTGCACACGTACACCACATAGGCTGGGGATTATAATCGATCACTATACAAACAAGTGGGGATCACCTAAAGAGTAAACTCAGAGACAAAGCAGGGGACATATCTTCAGGGGGAGAGGCTATTCCCCGGGATGTTCTGTCTGGCAGAAGGCTCAGTTATAGAACTTAGAGGACACAAAGAAACTTTCTTCTGCTCTCCCTAACTATAAACCAACAGGCCCCAAAGCCTGTCCCTCCCCAGCCATTACATGATAACCATGTTATAGGGACTCAGCTGAAAATTGAGCCTAAGCAAGAGACTGATACTATAGGCTTTAAAGGATTTGAAAATGACTATATAAAGTTTTTGACAAGAGAGTGAATTTTCAGATGGCAGTAACTGCACTAACTTGATGATCATGAGAGATGCCACGCTGACAACATGATTTCTGGCATTTAACAGTGTCTTTCCAGGGCCCTGTATCCCATGTCTTAGATTTCATATTTTATATAATTGACCCGGAAGGTTCCCAACAAACCCCTATGATAAGGGAAGCTACCTAACTTGGGACTGCAGATACTGTAGTGTAATACTGGTAGAACAAATCTCAATATATACTGCGCAGTACCAGTGGATACACTATTTATATACTTAACAGGGTGGCAAGCAGTGATCAACATGACCGCAAAGAAAAATAACAAGACACAGTCACTGGCTAAACAGTCCTCGACTAATCTTTTTTTCAAACCGTTGAAAGGAGATAAGCAGACTGATATACAGACACAGCATTCGGATGAGGAGAGAGAAGGAGATGAGGGCCCTAAAGATAAGTTAGAAGACCTGAGGCCTATAACCAGGACAGATCTGGATCACCTTGTCTCCAAGCAAGACATCAATATAAACTTTGAAAGAGTGCTGGAAAGGATGGAGAGTATGCAAAATTCAGTGACTAACAGCATAACGGAACTGAAGCAGGAGATAGTAGATCTGGGCTCTCGAGTAAACTCCTTGGAAGAAAATGGGGATTCAATGATAGAAGATCTGAACGCAGTAACGAACAAAGTCACTTCTCAACAATCAGAAATTGACGATATATACGATAAACTAGAAGATCTAGAAAATCGTAGCAGAAGATCCAATATACGCCTAAAAGGAGTTCCTGAGTCGATAGGTCCTAAAGAGTTAAATTCTTATCTGCTCAATCTTTTCCTAACCATTACTGGCTCGGAAGGAGATGACAAATTCCAAATGGAAAGAGCCCACAGGGCACTTAGATCCAAACCAAGAGGAGAAGACCCCCCTAGGGATGTCATCATCAAGATGTTGCGCTTCCAAGACAGAGAGGAAATACTAGCAGCGGCTAGGAGGAATCCCACTTTTAAATATCAAGGAAACGTTATTCAGTTCTTTCAAGATCTGTGCCTAAGGACTCTACAGCGAAGAAGCTCTCTTCGCCCATTTACTTCCTTGCTAAGGAAAAACCAAGTTCCATATCGGTGGGGCTTCCCTTTTGCCCTGCATATATCATGGGAAAACAAGTCTCTTTCTATCAAAGATCTTCAAGAAATCCCGGAAATCTGCCGCAAAATGAAGCTAGATCCCCCAGCAATGCCACAACAAGAAGCTACTTCTGATCTCCCTAACCAGGGGGGAAAACCTCGCCAGAAGCAATGGACCAAAATTCCTGACAAGAAGCGGAAAACTTGATCACCCTGAAGTTCATAATAAACCTTTATAGGATAAGGGAATTGACTTCCCTGTCATTGAAAGTAATGAGTCGGGAGATTGAGTTCTGATCTCCTCTGGCCGATAAGGACGCTACCCAGAGGCCAGATAAGTATAATGTCAAGTTGCAAATGTTTTATTAGGAAAATTTATGTTTGAGAGTTCACAAATTACGAGCGAGGTACTTTACCGGAGCAAAGATCCAACTTTTTATTGTGATATCTTGCTCTTTTTTCCTCGCAGGAACTATGCAGAGACAGAAGGTTATGGAAAAAGTCTCCACCCGTTTGATATCTTATTTATAACTGTTATTTATGCCATAGCTTGTTTTCTTGCTGTATGTTTGTTTTCTTTTCTTTTTCTTGCCCTTAGGCAGGAAATCATTTAAGTCATAACGAATAGGGTATGTAGATATCTGCACTTAGGAATAGAATGTGCAGGAACTCTGTTGGGATATTCAAAGTTTTTGTTCACACGTTCAATGTTTTTTGTTACTTAAATTTTTGGTTTTTTAACCAGGTGTTTCCCTATAAATTTGAAGGAGAGAAAGGGAGGAAATTTCGAGGCAATAGAGGGTATCAGGTACAGAGGGTTCTTGTGTCTAGGTGGTTTCTTGATGGCTGTGACAAACAAACTGAGTCTGACATTGCACAACTGGGTAAGAGAAGGGAGGGAGGGGAATACGGATGACACAAAACATTAGACTAGTCTCCCATAACGTTAGGGGGTTAAACACAGACAGTAAGAGACGGACAGCAATGACACACTACATGAAGGTAAATGCTAACATAATTTTTCTCCAGGAAACGCACTTTGTGTCCCAGACAATCCCTAAATACTGGTCACGGCAGTTCCCTCATCACTTTCACTCAACGACAGACTCTAAAAAAAGGGGGGTGACAATCTTAATACATAAATCACTGGACTTTATACTGGATAGTGAGATAAGGGACAATGAGGGCAGGTTCGTGATATTAAGAGGATCAATTCAAAACACCAGAGTCACTCTGTGTAATGTATACGCACCCAACGAGACCCAGAACGCTTTTTTTGAGAAAATTTCACAACTTCTTACCCAGTGGTCACAAGATAGGATAATCCTGGCAGGAGATTTTAACGTATCCATGAATCCATTTAGGGGGGGAGGAAGTGGGGGGCAGACAAGTAAGCAACATCGACATAATGCAGTAGTTAAGTCGATCAGGGACTCATTGGGGGCACATAATCTTATAGACTCTTGGGAGGCGTTGGGTTACTCCAGTCATGACTATACATACTACTCACCGGCACACAATTCATATTCAACCTTAGATTATGTCTTTGTAAGTCAAATAATGATTCCTAGCTTAGTAAACTCACGCACGCAGCCATGCATGTGGTCAGATCATACATTAGTAATCTTAGAGCTAACAGGTATCCTAAATTTTTTAAGACCAAGGTCGTGGGCTTCTTAAAAACCCAGGTATACAGGAAAGAATCAAAATAGCATTGAGGGAATACTGGCAGTTAAATGAAGGATCCACAGATAACCCATTAATGACCTGGGCTGCACACAAACCTGTATTAAGAGGTATGCTCATTAAAGAAAAGGCTATGGTGATAAGACAATCAACACAAGTAGTGAATAAGTTGCAGAGGGAGGTTGAGACACTTGAGCTAGAACATAGACGCACCCTATCCTCAGAGGTATATAGGTCCCTTCAATCTAAACTGAAAGAATTGTCGACAATTCTAAACGACAACTCTATGCGTGCAGCTTTGCGGCTTAAGGCACACTATTATGTGTACGCAAACAAGCCAGATAAATATTTGGCATATAAATTAAGGGAAAACACTAAGTCCTTTGCAATACCCTCTATCCACAAACTGGACGGAAACACCACATCTAACCCTCAGGAGATAACCGAAACTTTTGCTCAATACTATGAGACGCTATACGACGGGAGAAAGGTGGGTGGGGGGGACCTTAGTCGGCAGACACAAGAGTTTCTAGAACAGGCTAATCTTCCGACGATACAGGATACTGACTTGACAGGACTGAATGCAGACATCACGCCCCTAGAAATTCTATCAGTAATTAAAGATCTTAAAACGGGTAAAGCGCCGGGCCCAGACGGACTTACGGGAGAATACTATAAAACTATTTAGGAAAGAACTATTACCCCACTTAGTGACATTCTGTAATGGGATTTTAGAGGGAAGGGAACTACCTAGAGACATGTTACAAGCCAAAATTGTGGTGATACCTAAAGTAGGGAAAAATTCGACGAATTGACAAAATTATAGACCCATATCCCTGATTAATACAGACCTTAAAATATTTACAAAAATTATGGCTAATAGACTTAAATTGATCCTACCATCACTCATTCACACAGACCAGGTAGGTTTTATAATGGACAGGGAAGCCCCGGATAACATAAGGAGAATATTGACCCTAATAGATTATCTTGTTAAAAATAAGACACCATCGCTATTACTAGCACTTGACGCGGAAAAAGCGTTTGATAGGGTGGACTGGCCTTATATGTTTACTGTTTTGGATAAAATGGGATTTAAGGGGGCCTTTATGAGGGCACTCACCACTATATACTCAAGACCAACGGCGGTGAATGGGGCGGCCGGATACATATCCAGGTCCATAAACATCTTAAATGGCACTCGCCAGGGTTGCCCACTTTCGCCGCTGTTATTTGCCATCAGTATAGAGCCACTTGCAGCGCTTATAAGGCAATCAGTAGATGTGTCAGGGGTACAACTAGCAAAAGAGGAATATAAACTAACACTATTTGCGGACGACGTCTTACTGACACTGACGAGACCCTTAATTTCTTTACCTAATTTATATGCTATCCTGGGGAAGTACGCAGAGATCTCGGGCTATAAGATTAACTTGGATAAATGCGAAGCCTTGCCGATTTGTCTTCCTTCTCATACACAAAAAACAGTAGAACTTAACTTCAATATCACATGGGCAAAAAACTACATCACTTACTTGGGAATTAAGATAAATAGCAACTTTTCAGACTTATATAGCTTAAATTACGCTCCCATATATAAGACCATTAGGAAGGATCTAAATAAATGGAAGAAAGGTAGGTTCTCATGGTATGGAAGACTGTCAGCAATAAAAATGAATGTACTACCTAGGATTTTGTACCTCTTTAGAGCTCTGCCGATTGGGGTCCCCCTGACGGACCTAAAAACGAGACGGTAAACCCCGTATTGCATCACAACTACTGAAACAACACAGACAGCTAGGGGGGGTGGGTGTCCCGAATCTAGTGGACTATTATCATGCATCTAGATTGGCACAATCTACGATCCTGGGGAAAGATTTTCAGGGAGTCATTTGGCCAAAGATAGAAGCAGCCATTGAAGGCTGTGAAAACCCAGCAGACATTTTATGGGATCCCTTGTGGAAGACCAAAACCAGTGACTTACGAGACTCTACACACATGGCACAAGATGGTCAAACAGTTGGTTCTGCTGCATCCCCATTCAACCCTACTACCCCTAAAGTTTTTACTACCCATGGACCTAAGAAAAGTAGTGGGGAAATGGGAAAATAAAGGATTATACAGGGTTGCAGATTTTCTAGATAAGGCTACTATACTCACCTTTAACCAGATAAAAGATAACATTCAACCTGACGTTTTGAACTGGTTTCTCTATCTACAAATCTCGTCAGCTATTTCTAAATACATGACTGACAAACTAAAACAACCACTGACCTTACTAGAAAGACTATGCAACACTCACTCCAGGGGGAAACATGTCATATCTCAGATCTACATGATGCTGCAGGGAAAGAAAGATATTCTTAAGGCTCCTATTATGGAGAGATGGGAGAGAGATGTAGGGGAAGTAAAGGAGAAAGAAACTTGGGAGAAGATTCTCTCAGAAACTGGGAAAGGTCTGCTTAGTGCAGATATGAAGGAAAATTGCCTAAAGGTAGCCTTCAGATGGTACCTTACACCAGAACGGACGGCTTATATCTCCAACCTAAATAGTGCACTATGTTATAGAGGTTGTGGAGAGAAAGGTACATATAGACACATGTGGTGGGATTGTTCAACAGTAAAACCATTGTGGGAGAAACTATCGAACCTCCTTAGCGACACATTAGATGAAAGGATAGAACTAACAATTTCCCAGGCACTTTTGCATGAGAGGGTGCGCCCACTAAACTCAGCGATCAATACTTTTATTAAGACCTTGTGTACCTGTCTTCGTATTTGTATTGCTAGGCATTGGAAAGTTGGAGCCCCAGGATGGGCGGAGGTAATAGATAAAATAAAGGACACCTATTTAATGTCAGAATTAGCAGCATGGACACAAGGGAATACAGAACAATTTCAAAAAATATGGTTCTATTGGATCACGAAGGGCTCTATTAGACCACATCCTAATCAGGAGGGACGTGAGTTAGAGAGAGAAGAAGGGGGAGGTAGACATGAAGAGAATAGCAGAAACTTGTAAGGTTAGACACTTAACTCCTGGACACAAGAGATGTATTGAGTACGACTGATTTCTATAGCGATAGTTAGATTATATGTTATACTAAAGATACCTGTAGAGTTTGGAAACACCTGGGGGGGGGGGAGGGTGAGGGGACATGTGTTATTTTGTTTTTTATGTTATGCTTATTATCTTATATATTGAAAGGGGGGAAAATCCTGAACTCGTTAGAACTTACCTACTTTGAAAAGTTTAATAGGGTTAAAGAAAAGATGGTCACAATATGGGTCAGTAGGAGATGTGTAATAGCGGATAACCAACCTTGCCGTTTAAATATGTGTTTGTAATATGTTTTTTGAAATCAATAAAAATCATTTCAACTAAAAAATCTCCCCCTAAAAAAAACCTTATATCACAACTAAAACATACGCTGAAAATGTTTGTGGAAAAGTTATTTGTCGATTAGTGCCCTAATTGAAGTTATTCGCTCTTTTTTTAAATTATTTATTTATATATTCAGCACTGAAAAAAGCAACAAATGGTTTGTACAACTAGATTTGCAAAACATAATAACAAAAATTGCTACCAAAGACAGCACTGCATTTTCTTCTATGTCTAATAACATAGTTACTCCAAAAAGTACCTATTCTCCTTACCCCTCTTCTAACTTATTGTATCTAGTTTCCCCTTAGAAGGCAGTTAAACAGGTAACAGTATACTTTGCATAACATATTAGTTAGATCAAGTCTTTCCAAGAGTCTCTAGTGTTTTGTAGTCCTTCACAATAAGCAAGTCATTGCAGTTCCATTGTGGGTGAGTCTCTCGTTCATTGTTAGCTTTCATAAATCAATACATTAAGCTCCCCCCTCCCCAACTAGCTCCGCTGCTAACTCTCTTTCACCCCAACCCCTCCCAGGGCGCTCCCCCAGGGTTCTGTTTCGTCTCTCATCTTAGTCTCTACATTGGTTTGTTCCCTTGTCAATAGCTTAAAAGATGTTCCATTTGCCTCTTAACTGGGCTTCGAGAACAAATTCTGAGTTTTTAAGTGGGTGTAGGATTTGTCTCTGATGTGCTAAGTCTAAGCTGCGAATTAAGGGTTCCC
Source organism: Bombina bombina (assembly GCF_027579735.1). Taxonomy (NCBI): domain Eukaryota; kingdom Metazoa; phylum Chordata; class Amphibia; order Anura; family Bombinatoridae; genus Bombina; species Bombina bombina. The sequence continues at coordinate 793,592,906 of NC_069504.1, forward strand.
ATTTATTGAGAAAATGTTTAGTTCGCTTTATGATGTCCCCCTGTGTATCTACTTGTTCACGGATAATTTGCTGTTGTAGTTCTAGTTTAAGGTGTGTGAGTGTTGGTGATTCAGGTTCTAACCACTTCTTGAAGATGAGCTTTCTGGCAAATAGTATGACATTATGAATAAACGCCATATGCCTGTTTGTGTTTGACTGTGTGTGGAGAAATACTACTGCTTGAATGTTCAGGTCTATGCTCTCTCCCGTGACTCTCATTACCCATTTGTGTGCCATGTTCCAGAATCTTGTGAGTTTTGGGCACTGCCATATCATATGGATTATGTTGGGGTTTGGGTGTGCGCATTTTGGACAAAGTCCCGAGGTCTCAGGGCTCCACTTATGATACATCTTTGGCGTTATGTATGCATTATGTAATAGCTTTGTATGTGATTCCCGTATGTCATTTGATAGTGATGCCTTCCTCACCTTTGAGACGGTTTGTTCAATTATTTGGTCTGTAACTGGGTGTTCAGTCCAAGTTGTCCATTTATGTTGGATTTGGTCCCTAGTAGCTTTGTTAACCACTGTTTGGAGTGCTTTGTAGGTATGTGATATTGAGGTCAGTCCTCCTTTTGTCAGGGTCAGTAGCTTGTATATTTCGCAGTTGGTGTCCGGCATGTCTCCCATCCCCAAGATGCTTTGTACATAATGTCTCGTCTGTAGGAATGCGAAGTGATGCTTGTGAGGTAAATTGAATTCTAATTGTAATTCGGCAAACGATTTGACTGATTTCTGGTCTGGCGTCAGGACCTGTCTAATAGTAGAGAGTCCCCGTGTTTCCCATTGTCTAAAAGGCGATGTGGTGAAACCTGCCTGAAAGTTTGGGTTACCCCGTAGGGGTAAGTATACGGTATTCTTGCATGTGATTCTAAGGGTCCTGCAGATTTTCCACCATGCTCTTACAGGATGGAGGAGAATAGTATTGTGTCCCACTATTCCCTCTAGTTGTGTGCGAGTCATATGTGGGAGCATTTTTAATGACCACGGAGCAATGAGCTCCGTCTCTAGTTCACTGTTGGTGAAGACATTTCTGTCCAAAAACCAATCCATTACATACTTAGCCAAGGCTGCCCAGTTGTAATACTCTATGTTTGGGAGTGCCAATCCCCCCATCTCTGGTGTGCATGTAATTTTTTTATGTCCTATTCTATGTCGTTTCCCTTTCCATAAAAAGTGTAGTATGTCCCTATTTAATGTCTGGAGGTCTTGTTTATGGATGAGTTCGGGTAGCATTTGTAGTGTGTACAACAGTTTTGGGAATAGAATCATCTTGATTAGTCCCACTCTTCCCGACAGTGTCAATGGTAGTGGTGTCCAGTTTAGGAGTAAGTGTCTTAGTTCTTTAAATAGTGGTCGGAAATTAAGTCTATACCACTGTTTAGGATCTCTAGAGAGGTTAATACCTAGATATTTAAACGAGTTGGTGACAATCTTAAAGTTATCTTGCAATGGGTCTGATGGCGATTCGTTGCGTAGCCACAACAGCTCTGATTTGTCTTTATTAATACAGTATCCCGAAATTTGACCGAACTCAGCTATGATGCGCATTAATATAGGGATGTTCTGCCTAGGCTCTCTTGTGTATAAGATCATATCATCTGCGAAGAGGGATAAATGGAGGGTTTCCTTGCCTATAGTTAGTCCTTCCGTGTTTTTTCTTATTTTGGTTGCTAATGGTTCAAGCGCCAGGTCAAAGAGGAGTGGTGAGAGTGGACACCCCTGCCTCGTGCCTCTCATTAGCGGGAAAGATTTGGATGGTTCGCCGTTAACTAGAATTGCTGCACGGGGTTCATTATATACTGCATGAGTGGCTGTCATAAAGTCGCCCTGAATTCCAAATTTCCTAAGAGTTGTGAAAAGGTGGTCCCATAGTATCTTGTCGAACGCTTTCTCAGCGTCTACCAGTAGTATACAAGCGTCTCCTTCCCTCCCGTCTCCCTTTTGGTTGCCCTCCCCCCAGTAGTGTGATAGGACTAATTGTAATTTTCTCATGTTTTTAACTGAGGATCTACCCCTAACAAATCCCGTCTGGTCTTCGTGAAGCAGGTCCGGTAATATCTCTGTCAGTCTGTTAGCTAAAATTTTGGTAAACAGTTTGTAGTCTGAATTGAGTAGTGAGATTGGTCTATATGAGGATGTTAGTATTGGGTCTCTGTCTGGTTTGGGGATGACTGTTACGTTCGCTTCTGTAAATCTGTTAGATAAGTCGGCCCTCCCTTTCATTATAGCATTAAACAGTAAAGTAAGTGTCTCCGCCACCTCTTCCCTGATCATTTTATAAAACTCCCCTGGTAGGCCATCCGGCCCGGGTGTTTTCTCTAGAGGCAACGCGTTGATAGCTCCAATAGTCTCCTGGAGGGACACTGGTTTATTTAAGGACTGTAACTGTGCGTCGGTTATTTGCGGGAGGGCTAAGTCCTTCCAGAAGTTTTGTTTCAGTTGTTCATCTATCACTTGTGGGCTATACAATGTGGAGTAGTAATCTACAAATGCTTTATGTATATCCTCTTTCTTTGTTAATATTGTTCCTTGTCCCTGTATGGTTGTTATAGTGTTGGTTTTCCTGGTTAGTTTGGTGATCTTAGCTAGTAATTTACCTGTGCGATTCCCATAACGGTAGAATTTAGCCTGCATCCTAGTTTGGGCTCTGCCTGTTGCCTGAATAAGATAGGTGTCTCTGAGGGTCTTGATGTCTCTGTATTTTAGTCTGTTTTGGTCTGTCGGGTGTCTAAGGTATTGATTTCTAGCGTTAAGAAGTTGGCGTAGAAGTAGGTCCCCTCTTTTCCTGCTAATTTTATTTGTTCTAATTGCATAAGTTGTGATCTCCCCTCTTAACACTGCTTTTGCCGTTTCCCAAAACAGTGAGATGTCTTTTATGTGTTGCTTGTTAAGCTCCTTGTAAGCTAACCACTCTCCCACTAAGTGTTTTCTCAAGTTAAGGTCGTGGTACAGGTATGTAGGGAATTTCCACCCACACGTCTTTCTCTGAGGGGCATCAGTAGTGAGCTGTAGTGTTACTGGCGAGTGGTCTGAGATGGTTAGGGGGTCTATCTTAATGTCTCCTATCCTAGAACACAGTTGACTTGAGATTAGAAAATAGTCTATGCGGGAGAGTGTGGTTTTGGATGGGTGTGCACATGTGTAGTCACGCGCCTCAGGGTTTCTCTCCCTCCATACATCAAGGAGATCCAAACTATTTCTGAAGTTTTTAAGTATTAGTGTTTCTCTTCTGGATCCTGTCCATGGCTGTTTGGTGTTTGTGTTGCTAGTGGGATTTCGAAATCTGTCTGCAGGTGTATGTGGCGCTATATTATAATCTCCACCCACTATAATGGGTAAGTCTGCAAATTGTATGAGTTTGCTTTGGAGGTGGATTAGAAATTCTTTTTTCTGCGTTTGGGGGCCATATACACCACAGAGTATCAGGATTAATGTGTCAATCGTTAATTTTATAATTAGGTATCTGCCTTCTACATCAGTGAGCACTTGTGAGATGTCATAGTTAAGTCCCTTTCGGAACAGCACTGCGACCCCTCTCGCTCTTTTCTTTTCATAAGGCGTGAAGAGTACCTCTCCCACCCACCCCTGTTTAAGCTTTTGGTGTTCTATCTTAGAAAGGTGTGTTTCTTCTAGTATAGCTATATCAGTTTTTTTTGTGTTTAACTGTCTCAATATCGCCTTTCTTTTAATAGGGGATGTTATCCCTCCCACATTCCAAGTAGTGATTTTCATTTTCCTACAATAAGTATTGTATTGTTTGAGGGTGTCGCTATTTGTTAAGGGTGTGAGATGTGGTGTGTGATGCGTGTTTATTGCAGTGTAGGGTGATGAGCGTTACTTACGGTTTTCCTGCAATGTCCCAAATCTGTCTATTCCCCCCCTGAGGGAGCGCCCCAAGATCTGGTGTGTTCTGTCTATCGCTAAGACAAACAAAAAGCAATCTGGATAGTGAGTATTAACTTTTAAACTTTTAAGATCTCCTTTTTAAACGTGTTTAAGAGATATGAAAACAGGCAATAATTACCAACAATAAATCAGACAGTATGCAATAAACAATAAACAGTAAACCGTTTTCAGTTCCCTCTTCCCCCCCCCCCCCACTTGTAAAGGATATGAGTTGTCATGTCTTTAAATTTAAGGGTCTTTAATCTATGGTTTCTGAGGCCTTGATGATTGTCCCTGTTTTCAGGTGTCGTCAGGCTGAGCTTCATGGTTCTGTTGCTGATTCCTTCTTTCTTCTCTTTGCAGGTGTAATTTAAGCTGGTTCGGGGATTCAAAGAATAGAGGTCCATTGGTTGTTTGGAGCCTCAGCCTTGCCGGGTACAGCAGGGCTGCTATTCTGCCTTGCTCTATGAGTTGTTTACAGTAAGGTGTGAACTCCTTTCTTTTAGCTGCAACTGTTGCTAAGTAGTCTTGAAATAAATAGATTTTCCTTCCTTCATATTCCAAAGGTGAAGCCTTTCTGTAGGCCTGCAGTATCGCTACTTTTGCTTTGAAACTAAGGTATTTCACCATTACCTGGCGTGACTGTTGGGTATTTTCTCCTTGCTTTCTCGGGTCTCCCACTCTGTGTGCCCTCTCCACTAAGCACGGGAGGCAGGACTGAGGCATACGCAGCAACTTTGGGAGGATGTTTTCTGCAAAGTCTATTAGCTCTGATCCCGGGATGTTCTCGGGGATTCCTACAATTCTTAAGTTGTTTCTTCTCGACCTGTTCTCCAAGTCATCAACCTTTGCCCATAACCGTTCATTCTGTTGTTGTAATGCTTGTATATTAGTTTCTGTTTCTCTATGACGGGTTTCTCCTTCTGCCACTCTCTGTTCCACTTGTGTCAGTCTGCCATTAAATGATTTGACCTCAGTTGTGAGTGAGTCCATCCCTGTTTGCAACTGTTCAATTTTGGGCAGGAATAGTGCAGATATCTGTGTGACAATTGGGTGTGTGTCTGTATTGTTAGAGTTTGGTAATGGATCCGCTTCCATTGGGATCTGCGGTGTATCTAGGTGATTCTTTTTTTTCTCTGCGTGCTTGAGTCTGCCTGCCATTGTCTCTGTTGTTTTTATATAGGAGTTATAATATTTTTGCATGCAGCTTTAGTGTTTTGTCAATCAGCTTCGCCAGTATTGTCACTTCTGTTTGCTTGCTTTATCACAAGTTGCTATTTCCCTCTGTTTAGTTATTTTAGGCCTCAGAATAAGTTTGAACACAGGTTCACTGTTGTGCTTGTTAAGCGCTGGGTGGGAAGGATAGGGGCAGGTCCGGGCCTTTTAGCCTCTCATGATGCGGTAGCCTGTATTATTTATTAATAAAGGTATTGTCCAGTGGGCCAAAGTTCATGTTTCCCCACCTCCTGTCTCCTATGCGGCTCTATACCCTTTGTATGAGATCTGGATTTGGGAATAGCTTCCTCCTGATTAACCCCCGGATTTGTGAGGGCTATGGTAGGGAAGGTACTTAGTGTTAAGCAGCGATATTTTAATTATGAGGTCCTTTGCTGATTCCCTTCTTCTGGGCGTAAGAGAGAGTGGTGGGGGTCGTGCCGGGATATTACTCGCTTCTGTGGTTAAGCTTTTGGCAAGTGCGGCAGCGGGGCAAGATGGCGGCGTTCCCGCCGTTAGTTAAGGTCCCAATTCAGTGTCCCACCCTTCTCTTGTAGGGGCCCGAGTCTTTAATCCTTATTATACTGCTCAAATCTTTGGCTCCTTGTGTAGCGTGGAGCACCTGTAATTCCCCTGCCTGTTTGTTTGTGTCCCTCGCGGCTGCAGCCGCTACTTACAGTCACTTCTGTGGTCTGTTACTTCTCCGGTAGTGGATTCCGCTGTTAGAATCCCTGCCAGCTTGTGTCCGGGCAGTGGGGGGTATCCCTGCCAAGGATGCCGGCTTTTTCTGGGGCAATGTGTTGGTTTTTTTCCAGTTTAATATCTGGAAACTGCGGAGCTCTGTTCCGTGCGTCTGCTCTCTCCGCCCGCCTACCGGAAGTCCAGTTATTCGCTCTTTTGCATAAAAATCCTATAGTAAAACCAAGGTAACCCCCACCCAAAAAAAAAAAAACTAACTTTAAAAGCCTAACCTAAATAATGCCCTGAAAAGGGCATCAGAGATATAGCTATTTTGCTTAAAAAACAAACAAACCTATACTTAAACTAAAAAATCCCATAGAAAAAAAGCCTACAGCTAAACCCCAAAAGTTAGTACTTACCAACTTGGGTCCATGGCGGCACTCCTTCGGGCTGTCTTCTTCTTCCATCTTCCATTTGATGTTTCTTCTTTTCTACTACCTGATATGTCTTCATGTTGTCCCAGCAGCATACTGAAGATTGAATGCAAGGTTTCCCCTTATATAGGGGTGCCCTTTCATTTCTATTGGCTGATTTTTAAATCCAAATTCAAATTAGCCAATAGAATGAAAGCCAATAATAGTAAACTGCAGGCAATATTTAGGAAACGCTAAGCGTAAAAAATTGTACTATGCAAACTGCAGAAGACCTAGATCATTAAAAAGGAAAAATGAATCCTCAAAGGTAACTGATTATTCATTATCAGCAACTATGTAAGACGGGCCTATTTTATAGAAAGCTCATGTTCTCACTTGAAAATATTACCACAAGTGTTCTATAGGTTTGAAATCTATATATTTACCAAAATATGTAGGAAATTCTGACCAAGATTACAAGTTGTGCGCTAAACTGGGTGCGTAAATAACGCAAAAAAAAAGCGGTATTGCACTCTCCATAGCGCTGCCATTACAAGTTACTGAAAAACCTTCTTTTGTTGTGCACTATGGTGCGTTAAGCTCCATAATGCACAAAACCCAAGGCCTGACTTGACATAGAAAAATCTAACCCCTGCATCACGGAATGGCGATCGCCGTAACGCAATCCACCTTGATGTCTATGGGTAAAAGGAAGTTATGTAAAAACACCCTAACGTAAACCCCTAGTCTAAATACCCCTTATCAGCCGGCCCCCAACTTCGCCAAAACACTAAAGTTATTAAACTCTAAACTGACGCCCCCCACATCGCTAAACCTATGAACCCTTAAACCGCCGCCCCCCACACATCCCTACTACCATAATAAACTTATTAACCCCTAAACTACCGCCTCCCACATTGCTTCTACTTTACTAAACCTATTAACCCCTAAACCGTCTGCCCCCCACATCCCTACTACTATAATAAACCTATTAACCCCTAAACCGCTGCCCCCCACATCACTACTACTATAATAAACCTATTAACCCCTAAATTGCCATCCCCAAAAACACAATAAACTTAATTAAATTATTAACCCCTAAACCGCCATCCCCCCATAACACAAATAGCTAATTTAATCACCATGCTCCCTAATCTAACACCCCCTAAATTAACCCCAATTACATAAAATAAAAAAATACTAAGTTAAAATTAAAATAAAAAATCCTAACATTACTTAAAAAAAGACATAAGATTAAATTAAAATAAATAAATCTAAAATTACAGAAAAAAAATTATATAAAAAAAAAAATTAAACCTAATCTAACAAACCTATAACAATAAAAAAGCCCTCCCCAAAATAAAAACACCACCTAATCTAACACTAAGCTACCAATAGCCCTTAAACGGGCCTTTTGTAGGGCATTGTCCTAAGTTAAACAGCTCTTTTACCTAAAAAATACAAATGAACCCCTAACAGTAAACCCCCCAACCCACCAAACCCCTCAAAATAAAAAACCCAACACTAAAAAAACCTAAGCTACCCATTGCCCCTAAAGGGGCATTTGTATGGGAATTGCCCTTAAAAGGGCAATTAGCTCTTTTGCAGCCCAAAAAAAACCAAAAAACCTAAGGCTAACCCCGAAATAGGTACTCATCATTCCTGAAGTCTGGCGGTGAAGGTCTCCTTCCAGACAGTAACATCTTCATCCAGCGCGGGAACCTCTTCTATCTTCATCCAAGGCGATGGCAGAGCAGAGCGGAGGTGGCTGCGGAACAGGACCGGTGGCCGTGGAGCCATCCAGCGTGGAGGATCCTCTTCATGCGATCAATGCCGCACACTGAAGCTTAAATGCAAGGTACCCATTTTATATTTGGGGTACCTTGCATTCCTAATGGAATTCAAATCAGCCAATAGGATGAGAGCTACTGAAATCCTACTGGCTGTTTAAATCAAGTTTATTTTTTTCTGTAATTTTAGACTTTTTTATTTTTTGTAATTTTAGATTTATTTATTTTAATTTAATCTTAGGTTTGTTTTTTTAAGTAATGTTAATTTTAACTTAGTATTTTTTTATTTTATGCATTTGGGGTTAAGTTAGGGGGCTTTGTGATTAAATTAGTTATTTGCGTTGTGGGGGATGGCGGTTTAGGGGTTAATAGTGTAATTAGGTTTATTACATTGTGGGGGATGGCGGTTTAGGGGTTAATAGGTAGTTTATGGGTGTTAGTGTACTTTGTAACATTTTAGTTATGAGTTTTGTGAAGCATTTTTGTTTAGCAAAATCCATAACTACTGGTCTCAGATAGCAGAATGGATTGCAGCAGCATAGACTATAACGCTAGCGTTATAGAAGGACCGCACAATCTGTAATACAGGGGCAATGAAAATCGCGCACTCAAAAGTCATTTTTTGAGTGCGGAATGAAGAGTTGCATAAAGACTAAAACGCTAGCGGTATAGCCGTACCGCCCCAACTTGTAATAAGGGAGATCTGCATATTCTGTGAGCAATGGCCAATTTTCAGCGGTATAGTCGTACCACAACACTTGCGGCTAGATTTAGAGTTCTGCGGCCAAAGGGGTGCGTTAGCTACGCGTGCTTTTTTTCCCCCGCACCTTTTAAATACCGCTGGTATTTAGAGTTCACAGAATGGCTGGGTTTTCAGTGTGTTAGGCTCGAAAAAGGGAGCGTAGAGCATAATTTAACGCCACTGCAACTCTCGATACCAGCGGTGCTTACGGACGCGACCAGCTTAAAAAACGTGCTCGTGCACGATTCCCCCATAGAAAACAATGGGGCAGTTTGAGCTGAAAAAAAACCTAACACCTGCAAAAAAGCAGCGTTCAGCTCCTAACGCAGCCCCATTGTTTTCTATGGGGAAACACTTCCTACGTCTGCACCTAACACTCTAACATGTACCCCGAGTCTAAACACCCCTAACCTTACACTTATTAACCCCTAATCTGCCGCCCCCGCTATCGCTGACACCTGCATATTATTATTAACCCCTAATCTGCCGCTCCGTAAACCGCCGCAACATACATTATAGTTATGTACCCCTAATCTGCTGCCCCTAACACAGCCGATCCCTATATTATATTTATTAACCCCTAATCTGCCCCCCACAACGTCGCCGCCAGCTACCTACAATAATTAACCCCTAATCTGCCGATCGGAGCTCACCGCTACTATAAAAAATGTATTAACCCCTAAAGCTAAGTCTAACCCTAACACTAACACCCCCCTAAGTTAAATATAATTTTTATCTAACGAAATAAATTAACTCTTATTAAATAAATTATTCCTATTTAAAGCTAAATACTTACCTGTAAAATAAACCCTAATATAGCTACAATATAAATTATAATTATATTGTAGCTATTTTAGGATTAATATTTATTTTACAGGCAACTTTGTATTTATTTTAACCAGGTACAATAGCTATTAAATAGTTAATAACTATTTAATAGCTACCTAGTTCAAATAATTACAAAATTACCTGTAAAATAAATCCTAACCTAAGTTACAATTAAACCTAACACTACACTATCAATAAATTAATTAAATACAATACCTACAAATAAATACAATTAAATAAACTAACTAAAGTACAAAAACAACAACAAAGACCCCCAAAATAAAAAATGCCCTACCCTATTCTAAATTAAAAAAGTTCAAAGCTCTTTTACCTTACCAGCCCTGAAAAGGGCCATTTGTGGGGCATGCCCCAAAGAATTCAGCTCTTTTGCCTGTAAAAAAAAAACATACAATACCCCCCCCCAACATTACAACCCACCACCCACATACCCTTAATCTAACCCAAACCCCCCTTAAATAAACCTAACACTAAGCCCCTGAAGATCTTCCTACCTTATCTTCACCATGCCAGGTTCACCGATCCGTCCTCGGAAGTCTTGATCCAAGCCTCGGAAGTGTTGATCCAAGCCCAAGCGGGGGCTAAAGAGTGACGTACATCCTCCGGCTGAAGTCTTGATCCAAGAGGGCAGAAGAGGACATCCAGACCAGCAAACATCTTCTTCCAAGCCGCATCTTCTATGTTCTTCAATCCAATGACGACCGGCTGATCTTCAAGACCTCCAGTGCGGATCCATCCATCTTCACCGACGACTTCCCGACGAATGACGGTTCCTTTAAGGGACGTCATCCAAGATGGCGTCCCTCGAATTCCGATTGGCTGATAGGATTCTATCAGTCAATTGGAATTAAGGTGGGAAAATTCTGATTGGCTGATGGAATCAGCCAATCAGATTGAGCTCACATTCTATTGGCTGTTCCGATCAGCCAATAGAATGCGAGCTCAATCTGATTGGCTGATTGGATCAGCCAATCGGATTGAACTTGATTCTGATTGGCTGATTCCATCAGCCAATCAGAATTTTCCTACCTTAATTCCGATTGGCTGATAGAATCCTATCAGCCAATCGGAATTCGAGGGACGCCATCTTGGATGACGTCATTTAAAGGAACCATCATTCGGCGAGTAGGCGTCGGTTGAAGAGGTTGGATCCGCGTCGGTTGGGAAGAAGATGGCTCCGCTCCGCTCCAGAAAAAAGAAGATTGAAGATGCCGCCGACTTCAGCCCGATGATGGAGTTCTTCAGCCGCCGCTTGGATCAAGACTTCGGACCCTCTTCTGGACCGATTGGTGAACCCGGTGAGGTGAAGACAAGGTAGGGATATCTTCAGGGGTTTAGTGTTAGGTTTATTTAAGGGGGGTTTGGGTTAGATTACGGGTATGTGGGTGGTGGGTTGTAATGTTGGGGGGGGTATTGTATGTGTTTTTTTTACAGGCAAAAGAGCTGAATTCTTTGGGGCATGCCCCGCAAAGGGCCCTGTTCAGGGCTGGTAAGATAAAAGAGCTTTGATTTTTTTTAATTTAGAATAGGGTAGGGCATTTTTTTATTTTGGGGGGCTTTGTTATTTTATTAGGGGGCTTAGAGTAGGTATAATTAGTTTAAAATTGTTGTAATATTTTTCTAATGTTTGTAAATATTTTTTTATTTTTTGTAACTTAGTTCTTTTTTATTTTTTGTACTTTAGTTAGTTTATTTCATTGTATTTATATGTAGATATTGTATTTAATTAATTTATTGATAGTGTAGTGTTAGGTTTAATTGTAGATTATTGTAGGTATTGTATTTAATTAATTTATTGATAGTGTAGTGTTAGGTTTAATTGTAACTTAGGTTAGGATTTATTTTACAGGTAATTTTGTAATTATTTTAACTAGGTAACTATTAAATAGTTATTAACTATTTAATAGCTATTGTACCTGGTTAATATAATTACAAAGTTGCCTGTAAAATAAATATTAATCCTAAAATAGCTACAATATAATTATAATTTATATTGTAGCTATATTAGGGTTTATTTTACAGGTAAGTATTTAGATTTAAATAGGAATAATTTATTTAATAAGAGTTAATTTATTTCGTTAGAATAAAATTATATTTAACTTAGGGGGGTGTTAGGGTTAGAATTAGCTTTAGGGGTTAAAAAATTTATTAGAGTAGCGGTGAGCTCCTATCAGCAGATTAGGGGTTAATACTTGAAGTTAGGTGTCGGCGATGTTAGGGAGGGCAGATTAGGGGTTAATACTATTTATTATAGGGTTATTGAGGCGGGAGTGAGGTGGATTAGGGGTTAATAACTTTATTATAATAGCGGCGCGGTTCGCTCGGCAGATTAGGGGTTAATAAGTGTAGGCAGGTGGAGGCGACGTTGGGGGCGGCAGATTAGGGGTTAATAAATATAATATAGGGGTCGGCGATGTTAGGGGCAGCAGATTAGGGGTACATAGGGATAACGTAGGTGGCAGCGGCGTGCGGTCGGCAGATTGGGGTTAAAAATTTTTAATAGAGTGGCGGTGATGTGGGGGGACCTCGGTTTAGGGGTACATAGGTAGTTTATGGGTGTTAGTGTACTTTAGAGCACAGTAGTTAAGAGCTTTATAAACCGGCGTTAGCCCAGAAAGCTCTTAACTACAGTTTTTTTTCTGCGGCTGGAGTTTTGTCGTTAGATTTCTAACACTCACTTCAGCCACGACTCTAAATACCGGCGTTAGAAAGATCCCATTGAAAAGATAGGATACGCAAATGGCGTAGGGGGATCTGCGGTATGGAAAAGTTGCGGCTGTAAAGTGAGCGTTAGACCCTTTCCTGACTGACTCCAAATACCAGAGGGCGGTAAAAACCAGCGTTAGGAGCCTCTAACGCTGGTTTTGACGGCTACCGCCCAACTCTAAATCTAGGCCTTGTAATTTTGCTGTTTGTTAATTAATTATTACCATTTAAAGGGACATAATACTCATATGCTAAATCACTTGAAACTGATGCAGTATAACTGTAAAAAGCTGACAGGAAAATATCACCTGAGCATCTCTATGTAAAAATGGAAGATATTTTACCTCACAATCTCCTCAGCTCAGCAGAGTAAGTTCTGTGTAAAAAGTTATACTCAGCTGCTCCCAGCTGCAGGGCAAAAAACCCCTGAAGAAATGAACAGCAGCCAATCAGCATCAACACTGCTGAGGTCATGAACTCTTTTACTGGGATCTTACGAGATTTCACTTAACTATCATGAGCTTTCATAGTAAACTTCCTTAAACTGAATAGGGAAATAAGATGAGTGCTCACGAAGCTCGCTCCCTTAGCTGTCCCAGGACAGACATACTGATTTGCTGCTTAGAAGTCCTTTACAATGGGATGTGGCTACTGAGGAACTTTTGAGGTAAAATATCTTTCTTTTTTACATAGAGATGTTCAGGTGATATTTTCTAGTCAGCTTTTTACAGCTATGCTGCATCACTTTCAAGTGTTTCAACATTTGGGTATCATGACCCTTTAAATTTGACTTGTTAAACATACTGATTCTATTACTCCCAACACTCATTCGGCTAGATTACGAGTTTTGCGGTATGAGGAAAAAATCATCATTAAGGCTCATAACGCTGCTTTTTCACTCCCACTGGTATTACGAGCCTTGCAGGTTTAGGGGCACTGCACACTTTTTTGGCCGCACCGCCTATTAACTTACGCAATTTGCGTAAAGTCTTTTTTCAATGGGACTTCCATAGCGCCGATATTACAAAAAGTGAGCAGTACAGTCTATCCCGCAAGATTCGTAACGCAATCTAAGTCCGTAGTTATGAGTTTTACACTACAAAGCTGTAGCATAAACTCATAACTAAAGTGTTAAAAAGTACACTAACACCCATAAACTACCTATTAACCCCTAAACCGAGGCCCTCCCGCATTGCAAACATTAAAATAAAATTATTAACCCCTAATCTGCCGCTCCGGACATCGCCGCCACTAGAATAAACATATTAACCCCTAAACCGCCACACTCCCGCCTCGCAAACACTAGTTAAATATTATTAACCCCTAATCTGCCGCCCCTAACATCGCCGCCACCTACCTACATTTATTAACCCCTAACCTGCCACCCCCAATGTCGCCGCCACTATACTAAATTTATTAACCCCTAAACCTAAGTCTAACCCTAACCCTAACACCCGCTAACTTAAATATAATTAAAATAAATCTAAATAAAAATTCCTATCATTACCTAAACAATTCCTATTTAAAACTAAATACTTACCTGTAAAATAAGCCCTAAGCTAGCTACAATATAACTAATACAGGTAGCCCTCAGTTTACGCCAGGGTTAGGTTCCAGAAGGAATGGTTGTAAATCGAAACCGTTGTAAATTGAAACCAAGTTTATAATGTAAGTCAATGGGAAGTGAGGGAGAGAGGTTCCAGGCCCCTCTCAAAATTGGCATAAGTAACACCTAATACATTATTTTTAAAGCTTTGAAATGAAGACTTTAAATGCTAAACAGCATTATACACCTAATAAAATAATCACACAACACAGAACATATAATTAAACTAAGTTAAATGAACAAAAACATTTGCTAAACAGCATTATAAACCTAATAAAATAATCACACAACACAGACTTCACTTGCATTTTTCTGAAAACAGATCTTTCTATGAATTCCAATCTGGACTGATTTATAGACAGGAAGATATTGTTCCTTTGAAATCTGCTCGATAGCTCAGGTCTGGTTAAACTGATTTCAGCTTGCTTGGCTTTGCTGCAAAACAAGCGGACAGCTCCACCTACTGGCTATTTTAATAAATGCACTGCTTCTCAATGCTTTTCAATAGCAGTCACATGACTGGAAAAAAAGGTTGTTATTCTGAAACGGTGTAAATTGAACCGTTGTAAAACGAGGGCCACCTGTAGTTACATTGTAGCTATCTTATGGGTTTATTTTTATTTTACAGGCAAGTTTGTATTTATTTTAACTAGGTAGAATAGTTACTAAATAGTTATTAACTATTTACTAGCTACCTAGCTAAAATAAATACAAATTTACCTGTAAAATATAACCTAACCTGAGTTACACTAACACCTAACCTTACACTACAATTAAATAAATTACCTAAATTACCTAAATTAAATACAATTAAAAATTTTAAAAAAACTAACACTAAATTACACAAAAAAAAGAAATTATCAGATATTTAAACTAATTACACCTAATCTAATAGCCCTATCAAAATAAAAAAATCCCCCCCCCCCAAAAAAAAACCCTACCCTAAACTAAACTACCAATAGCCCTTAAAAGGGTCTTTTGTGGGGCATTGCCCCAAAGAAATCAGCTCTTTTACCTGTAAAAAAAATACAAACAACCCCCCAACAGTAAAACCCACCACCCACACAACCAACCACCCAAATAAAATCCTAACTAAAAAGCTAAAAAAACCTGAGCTCCCCATTGCCCTGAAAAGGGCATTTGTATGGGCATTGCCCTTAAAAGGAAATTTAGCTCTTTTTCAATTGCCCAAAAGCCCTAATCTGAAACTAAAACCCACCCAATAAACCCTTAAAAAAACCTAACACTAACCCCCGAAGATCCACTTACAGTTTTGAAGACCGGACATCCATCCTCAACGAAGCCAGGAGAAGTCCTCAGCGAAGTGGCAAGAAGTCCTCAACGAAGCCGGGAGAAGTCTTTATTCAAGCCGGCAGAAGTGGTCCTCCAGACGGGCAGAAGTCTTCATCCAGACGGCATCTTCTATCTTCATCCGGCGCAGAGCGGGTCTATCTTCAAGACATCAAATCAGCCAATAGAATGCGAGCTCAATCCTATTGGCTGATCAGATCAGCCAATAGGATTGAAGTTCAATCCTATTGGCTGATTGCATCAGCCAATAGGATTTTTTCACCTTTAATTCCGATTGGCTGATAGAATTCTATCAGTCAATCGGAATTCAAGGAACGCCATATTGGATGAAGAGGATGCTCCCCGCCGGATTTCTTGAAGCTTCGCTGAGGACTTCTCCCGGCTTCGTTGAGGATGGATGTCCGGTCTTCAAAACTGTAAGACCGGAGGGTTAGTGTTAAGTTTTTTAAGGGTTTATTGGGTGGGCAATAGAAAAATTGCAATAGAAAAAGAGCTAAATGCCCTTTTAAGGGCAATGCCCATCCAATTGCCCTTTTCAGGGCAATGGGGAGACTAGGTTTTTTAAGTTAGGATTTTATTTGGGGGGTTGGTTGTGTGGGTGGTGAGTTTTACTGTTGGGGGGTGTTTGTATTTTTTTTACTGGTAAAAGAGCTGATTTCTTTGGTGCAATGCCCCACAAAAGGCCCTTTTAAGGGCTATTGGTAGTTTATTTTAGGCTAGGATTTTTTTTATTTTGGGGGGGCTTTTTTATTTTGATAGGTGTAATTAGTTTAAATATCTGATAATTTTTTTTTTTTTTATTATGTGTAATTTAGAGTTTTTCTTTTTTTTGTAATTTAGGTAATTGGATTTCATTTAGGTAATTTATTTAATTGTAGTGTAAGGTTAGGTGTTAGTGTAAATCAGGTTAGGTTTTATTTTACAGGTAAATTTGTATTTATTTTAACTAGGTAGTTAGTAAATAGTTAATAACTATTTAGTAACTATTCTACCTAGTTAAAATAAATACAAACTTGCTTGTAAAATAAAAATAAACCCTAAGCTAGCTACAATGTAACTATTAGTTATATTGTAGCTAGCTTAGGGTTTATTTTATAGGTAAGTATTTCGTTTTAAATAGTAATTATTTAGTTATTAATAGTAGGTTTTATTTAGATTTATTTTAATTATATTTAAGTCAGGGGGTGTTAGGGTTAGGGTTAGAGGTTAATAAATTTAGTATAGTGGCAACAACGTTGGGGGTGGCAGATTAGGGGTTAATAAATGTAGGTAGGTGGAGGCGATGTTAGGGGTGGCATATTAGGGGTTAATAATATTTAACTAGTGTTTGCGATGCGGGAGTGTGGCGGTTTAGCGGTTATTATGTTTATTATAGTGGCGGTTATGTCCGGAGCAGCAGATTAGGGGTTAATAAGTATAATGTAGGTGTCGGCAATGTCGGGGGCGGCAGATTAGGGGTTAATAAGTGTAAGATTAGGGGTGTTTAGACTCAGGGTTCATGTTAGGGTGTTAGGTGTAAACATAAATTTTGTTTCCGCTTAGGAATCAATGGGGCTGCGTTACGGAGCTTTACGCTGCTTTATTGCAGGTGTTAGGCTTTTTTTCAGCTGGCTCTCCCCATTGATGTCTATGGGGAAATTGTGCACAAGTATGTAAAACCAGCTGACTGCTGTCTTAAGCAGCGTTGGTATTGGAGTGCGGTATGGAGCACAATTTTGCTCTACGCTCACTTCTTGCCTAACGCCGGGTTTATGAAAACCTGTATTACCAGCGCTGTAGGTAAGTGAGTGGTGACAATAACATGCAAGTTAATACAGCACCCTTCATACCGCAAAACTCGTAATCTAGCCGATTGTTTCTAAACTGTCCATTGAAAAGTTCCTAAAATATCATCTCTGTTTTCCTATGAACAGGGATGTAAATGGAACAAGGAGACATTGGGTCCCAGTAAAGGAAGTAAGGACCACTGAGTTGAGACAAACAAAATCTTTTAGACCAAATGGTTGATTTTATAGAATTTGAGTTCCTAACAAGCTTGAGCCATAAATGTGTGTCTTGTCTAAATGACCAATAAAATGTATATTTAACTTCAACCAAGATGTAGTTTTGATACTGTAAGAAGTTGCCATTAGTGCCAGCAGGGGGGTGTCAATCAACCCGATCGTACTCAATCGGGTTGAATTCCGGCGATTCCTGTCTACCTCATCAGAGCAGGCAGACAGGGTTATGGAGCAGTGGCAGACAGGGTTATGGAGCAGGCTCGCCAGAAACACGGGCCCTCAAGCTCCATACAGAGCTTGATAGATAGACCCCATAGACTGGATTGGTTTGTTTTATAATCTTATATAATGTAGAGAGAGAATGAGAAACAGGGGGGGATAAAGATGCATAGCTTCTATAAGTTGGTTAAAGGGCCATAATACCCAAATGTTTAAACACTTGAAAGTGATGCAGAATAGCTGTAAAAAGCTGACTAGAAAATATCACCTGAACATCTCTATGTAAAAAAGAAAGATATTTTATCTCAAAAGTTCCTCAGTAGCCACCTCCCATTGTAAAGGATTTCTAAGCAGCATTTTAGTGTGTCTGTCCTAGGACAGCTTAGGGGATGAGCCTTGTGAACTCATATTATTTCACCAATCAGGTAAAGGAAGCTTACTATGAAATCTTATGAGACTTAAGTCAAATCTCATGAGATCACAGTAAGAGTTCATGACCTCAGCACTGCTGATGCTGATTGGCTGCTGTTCATTTCATTTTTTTTTTATTTTTACCTGCAGCTGGGAGTAGGTGAAGTATAACGTTTTGCACAGAACTTACTCTGCTGAGCTGAGGAGATTGTGAGGTAAAATATCTTCCTTTTTTACATAGAGGTGCTCAGGTGATATTTTCCTGTCAGCTTTTTACAGTTATACTGCATCAGTTTCAAGTGATTTAGCATATGAGTATTATGTCCCTTTAAGGGGCAAATTATATTATGGGTCAATTTGTGCCGTGATATTTATGTACTTGTCTGTAGGTAAACCAGTTTGCATCCCACATAAACTCTTTTTCCTGAAGCTCTAGTTGTGAACATATTTAGTCATTAATTGTAATGTTATTGATAGTTTTATTACAGTGAGAGGAACGGCACTGTTTTAAAATAGGGTTGCCCAAGGAGAATTCAGAATTAACAATAAGTGATGTTTGAGGAGAAGGTCTGAAGGATAGAAAAGGTTTTCTTCCTGTAAGTTGTTTTGCAAACTATTAAAGTTTACTTTGTGATAAGATTTGTGCTATTATTACTTATCTGAACGGCATTTCAGTGCCAGAAAAGGCCTTCTAGGTTAGGAACCTCACTGGTATTCTCTTTTAAAGGGATTCATAACTTGTACTTTTGGTTTATTCTCCAGTCTAGTACTCTCTATTAAAATATAGCTTGCATCCTTCCCCTCTTCCTTCTCTTTCCTGAACTCTCTTCTTCTCCCTACTATGGCAACACTAAGGAGGGTGACCAAGTAAGTTCACGACCCAGGTATGTACCACACAGAATGCGCATATTTTGCTCATAAGGGAACATAATAGTTACTAATGTTCAGGGATTCACCTACAACACAGAAGCACATTGCAAATCTACTCCCAGCTTTATTTTCACTATTGCATCCATGATCTGGAATAACATTAAGGTAATTACCCAAAATGTAAAAAAGATTAAACTCCCCAACCAAACGGTCCATCCCACTAAATTGGTTTCACAAATGTGGAGGCAATATAATTTTCACTCAAGAAACCGGTGCCACGCGCTGTTCATCTCCCACACCATTAGATTTTTTCAACTCTCATGTTAAAAAAAATGGTGTTGGCATCCTTCTGCACAGGTGACTTCCCTTTCAGGAACTTTCACAAGACCAAGAAGGAAGAATCCTTATTATTGTAGGGCTCCTTTATAACCAACCTGTCACATAAGTTAACGTCTATGCCCCAAACACCAAACAGGCGGCCTTCTTCCGCAAAGTTACAGATAAAATAATACTAGTAGCTTAATGAACAATCATCTTAGCAGGAGACTGCAAAGTGGCCCTGGATCCTTTTTGGTACTGTACTCATAAATGTAGTAGAATTCTGATTTCCTCCCTTTGAAGTGTTTTCACCAAGCTTCAAAATGTATCTTTAACTGATGTATGGCGCATCCATCACCCAAATAATAGAGATTTTTCTTTTTTAGAACATCTTAGAAAAATGTATTCCAGGCTTGACTGTCTCAGTTGAGCTTGCAATTAATATTCTAACATTCAGAACACCATGGTCAAACTATTCCATGATCACCATGTAATTATCTTGGCCTTCTGCACCACCAAAAAATCTCTCAGTCCACTAATGAATACTTTTCCATTATTCGAGATATATAGTCTACCCCCTCTACCATATGAGATGCACACAAAGCAGTTATCCATGAGGAATTCTTAAAACATAAGGCACTGCAGAAGGAGCACCATCAGAAAGAGTATAAATCCCTTCTCCAGAAATTAAAATGTAAAACTTAAGCACAAGAGAATATCTACTGATGAGACCATCTTACGACAGTTACAGGGATTCTAAACCCAAATTTTTTCTTTCATGATTCAGATAGAGCATGCAATTTTATTAAACTTTCTAATTCACCCCTATTATGAAGTTTTCTTCATTCTCTTGATATCTTTATTTGAAAAAGCAGGAATCTAAGCGTAGGATCCGGCCCATTTTTGTTTCAGAACCCTGGGATAGCGCTTGCTGATTGGTGGCTAAATGTAGCACTCAGCAAATGCTATCCAAGTGCTGAACCAAAAATGGGCCTGCTCCTAAGCTTACATTCTTGCTTTTCAATTAAAGATACCAAGAGAAGGAAGAAACATTTATAATAGCAGTAAATTAGAAAGTTGCTAAAAATTGCATGCTCTAGCTGAATTATAAAGAAAAAAATTGGGTTTAGTATCCCTTTAAAGGTAGGCAAAACACTAATTCATTTTTCTCAAGAAATTATATTTCGTAGAGGGAAATAAAGCAGGTACACTATTAGCTAAAGCACTAAAAAAAGAATGTATAACTTAATTGTAAACAAATTATCCTCTAGCGAAAATTCCTAAGCCCTTGATACCCCCCATCAAATCTAATAAGGCAATTCATTATATAAATTCCTATATTTCTATGGCCAATTTACCAACCCTAAATTTGTAGGACCCGATCACGACCTAAAAAGTACTTAATGTCATAGACGCATTACTCTCTTAAAAGTGCCCCGGGGCCAGATGGCTTCTGTAATGCATACTATAAGCAATATAAACAATGCTTGGCACCACACTTGAGCAAATTGTTTCAAACACTTGATGGCCAAAATGGCTTTTCAAAGGATATGCTTTTGGCTCATATAACGGTATTGCCCAAACCGGGCAAATCACCTCTAGAACCAGGAAATTATCAGAACCAGGAAATTACTGCCCAATATCCCTCCTAAACACTGATGCAAAAATATTCACAAAAATTATAGCTTCCTGATTGAATAAAATATTACTCCAATTGGTCCATGTAGATCAGACAGGCTTTGTTCTGCACAGGAAGGCCATGGACAACATCTGATAGATTATGAAAAAAAATAATATCCTGGAAACAGTTCTGGTCTCCACTGATGCAGGGAAAGTCTTTGATCGACTTAATTATTGATTTCTCCTATCAACACTAAAAGGATATGGCTTAAGCCTGAAAATTATGCAAATAATTATTATCTTATATAATAACCCCTCTGCTCAGATTAAACTAAATAATATCTTATCGAACACTTTTCAGATTAATAATGAAACTAAACAGGGATGCCCCCTCTCACCAATTCTCTTCATTCTAGCAATGGAACCCCTAACTGCACACTTTAGACAAAATACAAATATTAAAGGTGTCCAGGTCTGTTCAAATGAGTATAAGATTAGTTTATTCGCAGACAAGTTCTAATCCCTCTTGTCGCCCCACATTTCCCTAAGTTCTCTCATTTCCCCCACATGTTAAAGAGAATGCAGAGAAATAGGTAATATGACCCATATATGGTGGTCATGCCCCCACCTGAACAATTTATGTAAGTAAATTGAAGCTGTCTTTAACCCCTTAACGACCAAGGATGGCACATCTTCAGGGGTTTTAAGCACTGGAATCGATCCTGATCTCTTACAGCCGCTTTCAGGCTACTGGTGCTGTCGGGCATCAGGGGAGGCTACAGACTGTGGTCACTTGCCAGCTACATAGCTGCAGTCGGCAGGGAGGAAGCAGGACCCATTTGGCGGAGCTACCCAGTCGGGGTATCCGTGACAACCCCTATTCCGCCGCTCCCCGACATCGCTGTCACTATAATAAAGTTATTAACCCCTAAACCTCTGGCCTCCCACATCATCGCCACTAAATAAACCTATTAACCCCTATTATGCCAGCCCCCCACATAGCAAAAAACTAAATTAAATTATTAACCCCTAAACCTAACAACCCCCTAACTTTAAATTAAAATTACAATATCCCTATCTTAAAATAAATAAAAACTTACCTGTGAAATAAAAAAAAACTAAGTTTAACTATAAATTAGAAACTGAGAAAATCTCAATCCTGGGATTGAAAAAAGTGTACACTTGAGAAGCACTCAGGCCTAAGTTTAAAGGCTCAGGGTTGGATTCAGGAAGAAAGGGGGGAGAAAACCGGTCTAGACCGTAACTGCTCACAATCGTAAAATATAACCTTTATTGGGGTATTCAATAAATAACATAAAATAGACCACAGACAAACATATATACTAAATTAAAAACACAGATGATAACATGGATATCTAGTGTAGCGTGGGTAAATGAATGCGTTTGGACTGGGGGGTAATGTTCCCCTTGTATCTAATTTCCACACTAGGGGCTCCATGTACGAAGCAGCGAAAGCTGCTCCGGAGCCTTTGCGGGGCAGGTTCGCATATGCGAGCCTGCTTCCCGCAATGTAAGAAGCAGCGGTCATTAGACCGCTGCTTCTTACACCCTACGCCACCTCTTAGGTAGCGGAGCAAAATCACAGAGAGCACGCTCGCTCTCGGTGATTGACAGCCCCTTCAGTCGCGTGATTGATCGCGCGACTGAAGGGGCGGGCATTACACACTCCGCTGAGTGTGTAATGATACATACGGGCAAGCGGATCAATAGATCCGCTGCCCGTGTGTAGCGGAGGCGGGTGGACAGCTTCACGAGTTAAGAAGCTGTCCGCCCGCCTCTTAGTACATGGAGCCCTAGGTAGGTATTTAGATGTGCAGTACTTTAAGTTATCTACGTAAATGTATAGTACGACGAAAAGAAATGTAAGAAGCTTATTGGATCTGTATGGTACTCCTAATAGTATTAGAGCTCTTATTCTTCAAAATATATATATACCATTAAGTTAATAGATTGAAGCTTCTTAGGTAAGTACACTATTATGAGGAATAAACTCCTATATTTGCGTTAGTACTATTACCCAGACTCAGTATCACTTTAAGATCCTTTTTATAGAGTATGGCTTATTCTGCCAAGATTGCCAATAGGGAAGGCTCCCTTTAACCTTAGTGTTGGACTGAAAGGGTGTCTGATATAGACTTAAAACAATATTCTTGATTTTGGACTTTTATGCTGGGTTCATTCATTACATTTTTCAATGGGTTAGAAAATGCTTATTGTCTTGATGTTAACTCAGTAAAGTGTAGTGCAGAACTATTCGATATCAGCACCGATGTTAGGTGGGACTGAGCGTGCTCATTGAGCTAGCTCCTTAAATGTCCCACGTTAGGTGGGGTGTGTTGATTAAACAAAATGATTTTATATCTTGACTTTGTTTATTTGTACACCTTTGTTAAAGAGCAGGGAATTGACCTGTTATAGCGTGGTTAATCAACCTAAGCTAATCATATTGTACATCTTGTTCTTAGTATTAATATCTCAAGAAGGAGATCGAATATTCACACTTAATATTTCATTATCTTAAGTTATATCCACAACTGTTAAAGAGCCGTTTTTTGCTTGGACAATAAATGATAGAATCAATGCTTGCTAGATATAACAATATCGAGTATATTAATAGCAGTATTATTCATCGATTAGCAACCTGTGTTTATTTACACCAATGTCGTAGTGTACTTATTGACTTGAATAAAAGTACCCCGGACCACTTAATAAGTTGTCTCCAAATAGATTCTGCACTGTGTTAGACACACGCTAATAACTAAAGCTCTATTGTCTAAGGTTCTGCATTAGTTTGTAATTTACTATACTTTTTAAGCAATTCCTGGTTGGTAAGTGTGACACCAGCAGTTGGAGTTTATATATTGTACTTCTATGTTTCATCTTTTACCACGGACAACCATTACTGCTATATGCTTAATAAATATGGCTAATGGTATCACCCACTGTTGAATACATAGTCTCCCAATTGCTTAGTTAACCCACCATAAACCAACAAGTACTGTTATCGGCAGACAGCCGTAAATAGTATATACAACAATTATGGTAGCTAGGCGTTCGGGTTTCAGCTATTTCCTAAGTCATCTGCAAGTTTAAAAAAAGTTTGCTTTTAGCTTAACAACTTAGCCCTAACATGTTTCGCCACTAACTGGCTTTCTCAAAGGGTACTGCACAGCGTTCAGTGTGATCTCTTATAGACTTGTTTACTCCCCTTTGCTGTGACGTCATAGCCAATCTCAATCTATTATTCTGAGAACCAATCACTTTCGTTTTAGTTTTGGGAGAAATCTATTATCCCCTTTTCCATTGGAGGATGTTAATAGTCTAAGGATTATTATCGAGAACTATTGAAACAAATGTTACGATTATACTTTGAATCAGCTGCTTTCCAAGTCTTATTGTCAATAGTGCTCGATAAGTATCTTTCACACCACTGCCATAATTCAATATGTGATTGAAGTGGGACTCTATTAGTGCTGTTGACATAATAAAGAGACTTGAGTCAGTTGCTGCTATGATAAATTTCGCAGAGATCCTTCTGATCTTGGGCGATTATCTTAAACGTTGTGTGTCAATCTATGAGTGTCAACAATTTTTTCCAATAATGAGGAAATATATATTGTCATAGATGATATTAATAAGGGGATATATATTATATTATCCTAGACGATGTATGTCAACTTGTGAGTACCAACAATTTTTCTGTCAGTAATAAGGGATTATAACATCGGTATTACATTTCTTAATTTGAATATTCTTAAATATCTATTGTCCTCACGGTATCTCACTGCCATTGCAACTTAACGTGTGAATCTAAGATGTTATATAATTACCTGCATGTGCAGATGGCTTTGCTTGAACTACTACTTACAACATAGTGTAACTTACTATATCAAAATATAAGATACTTTATTATACTAATACCGATTGGTGATGGGGAGTGGTTGAATAGTGGGGGAGAGGAGTGTGATGGGACGTGAAGGGAACAGGATTGCGAGTGCCTAATCTCTATCTATCAATTACAATGGAAGGTGAAGAATTATTGGAGTGACATAAGAGGCTATGAGGATGAGTAGGTAAAGGAGTGAGAAATGTATGCAAAGTAGGAGTGTTTTTGGGGTAAAAATACTGTGTATTGATCCACAAGGATGACGGTGTGTGTGCCATTAGTGCCACATCCCAATAGTTGTGACTATTATTTACTAATAACTAATGTTTGCTCAACAATTACTATCCCTGTGACTTTAGATATGAGCCTCCTGTTGTGATAAGATATCTAGTGCTCAACTTGTGCTTAAGGTATTGTAAATATTATTAAAACCTTTTCTTAAATCAAACCACTATGTATAAATTTATATGCCATTATCTGCATATGCCAGTTGCTTTTTTATATATATATATATATATATATATATATATATATATATATATATATATATATATATATATATATATATATATATATATATATATATATATATGCACCTAAGTGCATATTTTAGAATAATATGACTTATGATAATTAAAGTCTTTTATTATACTCCCTCCACTATTACGATAAGTACAATTTAGACTCACGATTTAGTGGTTATTAAAGATGGAATTAGAATAAATCTTAGATGTAAACTTCTGTGCATACACATCCATAGCTTAACTCAGGATGTTCTGCTAGATGACTCTTATAGAGGATAAATTATCTCTCCGTTGTTTCTATTTATTGAAACAATGAGATATAGTTATTAAGCTCCTTTTATTATGTTATGCTTATTTTGGCATTTATTGCAAGAGATTAAATATAGAATACTGTAATCCCACTATCATCTTCCACCCGTCTGATATCTTAAATTATCTTACCAGATAACTATTACTTTTGAGGTATGGAATATAGTGGTTATGGTCATATGGACCCTCATTTAAATGGTTTTGGGTATAGATTACTATCTCCACCTACTCTTAAATTGTCTTGAAAGGTTTTGCTAAAAAAATATTTTTAAAGGTATGAGACATAGTTATTATGTTCATTTAGGCCATTTGGTTGAGTGGTGTTTAGTAGGTAAATCCACCTGCTTTCATGTTGGAGTAGTAATTTTTCTTTATCTCCACCTCTTATGTCAAAATTTACTTTTTGAACCCCAAAGCATTGTAGGTGGTTGGTTTTACCCTGATGGAATTTGTAAAAATGTTGTGCCACAGATGTTATTGTTTTTCTATTCTGTAGGTCCTTGGTCGCATTTTTAATATTGCGTACATGCTCTTGAAGACGAGTGTGTAATTTACGTGTCGTCATACCAACGTACATTTTCGGGCAGCTGCATCTCAAAACACTCCAGAAGTTTTGCAATTGATGAAAGATTTGATCTGATGTATTTTGTTAAATCTGTCTTTCACCATGGTGTTTTTTTTCAAGAATTTACAACTTGTGCAAGAACCGCAGGAGTATGATCCATTCAGTATGTTACCTCTTTTTGTCCTTTTCTTTTTGTGCACGAAGTGACTGGGACTGATCAGATCTTTTAGGTTTTTTGTTCTCCTGTAGCTGACCTCTATCTTAGGTCCTATTAGTTTATCCAGTATGTTGTTGGATTGTAGAATGTGCCAGTGTTTTTTAATGATTTTGATTATATCATTGCTCTGTGCATTATATGTTAATACTAGTCTTGTTTTCCCGTCTTTCTCTCTGGTTTTGGGTTTTATCAGCTCTTGTCGGTTTGTTGTTTTGGCCCTGTGTTTAGCCTTCTTGATCGAGGCTCTGCTATACCCTCTCTGGCTGAGACGACTGGCTACTTCTGTTGCTCTTATTTGATATAGGTCATCTTCAGAGCAATTCCTCCTGGTCCTCAGGAATTCCCCTGTTGGAAGGGATTTTATGGTACATGGTGCATGTGCACTTGTGCTGAACATTATAGTATTAGTAGCCTTATCTTTTCTGAATAGATCTGTGCCTAGCATCCCGTTTGCTTTTTTGAACAGTCTCAGGTCTAGAAAAGTTTCCTCTGTTTGGTTGCTTTCATAGGTTAATTTGATGTTCAGACTGTTGATATTTAAGATGTTTAGGAACTTATCTAATAGATCTTTCGGTCCTTCCCATATCATCAGGATATCGTCAATGTATCTCAGCCAGAGAGGGATATGTTTGGTAAACTCATCATTCTGTGCTGTGAAGACTGTATTATGTTCCCACCAACCTAAGAATAGGTTGGCGTAAGTTGGGGCACAGGCTGTTCCCATGGCCGTCCCTCTACATTGGAGGTAAAACTGGTTGTTGAAGACAAAGTAGTTCTTTTTCAGTACTAATTCTAATAACTTTAGAATAAACGTAATGTGATTTTGGTCTTCCTCCTTAGTCATGTTAAGATAGAATTGTACTGCCTCTAGACCTAGGTCATGTTTAATACTAGTGTAGAGGGCTTCTACATCGGTGGTTACCAGCCACATGGAAGGTCCGAGTTGGATGTCTTGGAGTTGCTGTAATGTTTCCATCGTATCCTTAATAAAGGAAGGTATTTGAGTCAATAATTCTCTCAATCTTATATCGATGTACTTACTAGCCTTTTCCGTAAGATTTTCATTCCCAGACACTATCGGGCGTCCCGGTGGATGTTTTTGATTAACCTTGGGGATTAAATAGAATGTAGCTATTTTTGGATATTTAACCGTCAGAAATCTTTTTTCCTTGTTTGAGATGATGTTGTTCACTCTGGCATTATTAAACTGTGAAACATCAGTCTGCTAGTGTAATCTTATTGCAGTTGCCTGCTTGCCAGCATGTGTGCCAGGTCCACTTGCCAACTAGTGCCACCACTCATATTTGTTATAACAGTAGTGTAAATATTTTTTAAAAAAAACTTTTTTGACTGTGAAACATCAGTCTGCTAGTGTAATCTAATTGCCTGCCTGCTAGCGTGTGTGCCAGGCCCACTTGCCAACTAGGGCCACCACTCATATTTGTTGTAACAGTAGTGTAAATATTTTAAAAAAACTTTTTTGACTGTGAAACATCAGTCTGCTAATGTAATCTAATTGCAGTTGCCTGCCTGCCAGCGTGTGTGATAGGCCCATTTGCCAACTAGTGCCACCACTCATATTTGCTGTAACAGTAGTGTAAATATTTAAAAAAAAATATTTTTTGACTATGAAACATCAGTCTGCTAGTGTAATCTAATTGCAGTTGCCTGCCTGCCAGTGTGTGTGCCAGGCCCACTTGCCAACAAGTGCCACCACTCATATCTGTTGTAACAGTAGTGTAAATTAAAAAAAAACTTTTTGACTGTGAAACATCAGTCTGAAATCTTTTTTCCTTGTTTGAGATGATGTTGTTCATTCTGGCATTATTAATCAGATTATTAATGGCATTATTAATCAGATCCTCAGATTGAGTGTGGAACTGTTCTGTCGGATTGTTCCATAATTTTTTATAGCAGATCTGATTGGTTAATTGTCTGTCCACTTCCTTAAGATATTGTTCAGTGGGCCAGATCACTATATTGCCCCCTTTGTCCGCTATGTGGATTATCACATCGTCCCAGTCTTGGATTTCAGCTAAAGCTCGTTTTTCCTGTTTAGTTAAATTGTATGTTGGTGGTCTCACTTGTAATTCAGAAATTTCCTTCCATACAATGTTATTAAATATCTGTATGCTTGGACATTTAGAGGAAGCAGGTATGTATTTTGATTTAATTGTGAGATTTTTTCGCCAATTTTGTTGTAGATCTTGCTCATTTTCATTTAAGAAATCTTCCATATCTTGCAAAATTGCCAGATCTTCCACTGTCCAATTATATTCCATACCTGCATCCTTTTTATTTTGAATATCCAAGTAATGTCTTCTCAACAGTAATTTTCTTAGATAGAGTTGTATATCTTTGATATTTTTGAATTTAAACTTCCTTGTCCATTTATAGACTCTGTTATTCTGAAAATCCCATAGTACCCATAGTAGTGCCATTAGTCTTGTGTTTTTTTTGTGTATTGAATCAAATCTCCCAGTTTGTCTGGGTACCTCTAATTGAGCACACTATAAACTCTGATTTAAATATGGCCAACAAGCTGGAACAGGATAGAATTACCAGAAACAACAAACGCCTTACAGATTTTCAAGAGGTTTTTAATGAACCTCAATTACATAATGTGGAACCAACCCCTGACAGGCTAGACATACTGCTTAGAGAACTCCACAATAATCTCTACAAGCAAGACAAAGTATGGTGGAATCACCACTTTTTTGATAAGTACATTGAACGTAATTTAATTCCTAGAGGTCTAAGGATACAGCTATTTCCTGCCTTTGAATTTAAACAAGTTGAGTTAACAACAGAATGGGAAACAGCATTATTAGAATGCTCTAATAAATTAATGAGAATTTTGATAAAGCACGACATTGCTGAATATGACAGACTAGAGGAACTTATCACAACCCAAAATACTCAACTCAAACAATTTGAAACTTTGAAAGAATTTGAAACCTCTTATAAAAGATTAGTGATGTTGCGAACCTAAAAATTTCGGTTTGCGAACGGCGGATGGGAACTTCCGCAACTGTTCGCGAACGGGCGAACCGGGCGAACCGCCATTGACTTCAATAGGCAGGCGAATTTTAAAACACACAGGGACTCTTTCTGGCCACAATAGTGATGGAAAAGTTGTTTCAAGGGTACTAACACCTGGACTATGGCATGCCGGAGGGGGATCCATGGCAAAACTCCCACGGAAAATTACATAGTTGATGCAGAGTCTGGTTTTAATCAATAAAGGGCATAAATCACCTAACATTCCTAAATTGTTTGGAATAACGTGCTTTAAAACATCAGGTATGATGTTGTATCGATCGGGTAGTGTAAGGGTTATGCCCGCTTCACAGTGACAGACCAAACTCCCCGTTTAACGCACCGCAAACAACCGCAAACAGTCCATTTGCACAACCGCAAACTCCCCATTTGCGGTCCTCCTACTTCAAATTTGGAGCACTGCGCGTGCAATCTACTGTGCCACCAGATATGGGTGGTGTGTTAAGTAGTACTATTCCTATCAGTTTAATCCCTGTTACGTGCCTTTTTTTTGTTTTGTTTTTTGAAGCCACAGTGCAGCACCAGAGGCCAGAAAGATTTGGCATGTACACATGCCTGAAAAATTAGGTATTGTTGCAGCCACTGCTGTAGCAGCGGCCAGAAAAAATGATGTTTGTTTCCCTGGCAGAAAGTGCCCTAAAACATTGTGGCTTGAACCCTAGTTGGTGGCGGATAAGTCACGCAAGTCATCCGGCATTTGAAGATAACATACAGCAGCTTGTGGACCATTTATAGCCCAAGGCAGATCATCTCATTAGGCCTTTTTTACTCGAATGTATCGCCCAATGTCAGTCCCTTCGGGATCCATCCCTCATTCATCTTAATAAAGGTGAGGTAATCTAGACTTTTTTGACCTAGGCGACTTCTCTTCTCAGTGACAATACCTCCTGCAGCACTGAAGGTCCTTTCTGACAGGACACTTGAAGCGGGTCAGGCCAGAAGTTCTATAGGAAATTGGGATAGCTCAGGCCACAGGTCAAGCCTGCACACCCAGTATTCAAGGTGTTCACCGCTCCTCAGAGTGTCGAGATCTGCAGTTAAGGCGAGATAGTCTGCTGCCTGTCTGTCGAGTCATTCTCTGAGGGTGGACCCCGAAGGGCTGTGGCGATGCATAGGAGTTAAAAAGCTCTGCATGTCCTCCATCAACAACACGTCTGTTAAGCATCCTGTCCTTGCCGGTGTGGTCGTGGGAGGAGGATTTTTTTCACCTCTTCCTCTGTTAGATTCCCATTGTGCTGTGACATCACCCTTATATGCTGTGTAAAGCATAGTTTTTAATTTATTTTGGAACTGCTGCATCCTTTCCGACTTGCGGGATTTTGGTAACATTTCAGGCACTTTATGCTTATACCGGGGGTCTAGTAGCGTGGACACCCAGTACAGGTCCTTCTCCTTCAGATTTTTTATACGAGGGTCACTCAACATGCACGACAGCATGAAAGACCCCATTTACACAAGTTTGGATGCTGAGCTACTCATGTCCCGTTCCTCATCCTCAGTGATCTCACTGAAGGTATCTTCTTCCCTCCAGCCATGTACAACACCACGGGTACCAGATAGGTGACAACGAGCACCCTGGGATGCCTGTTGTGGTTGGTCTTCCTCCTCCTCCTCCTCCTCAAAGCCACATTCCTCCTCTGACTCCTCTTCCTCACAATCCTCTTCCAGCGTTGCCGCTGGTCCAGCAAGTGATGCTGCTAAGGCTGTTTCTGGTGGTTATGGTGACCACAACTCTTCCTCTTCCTTTTCACGCTCATCTATGGCCTGATCCAGCACTCTTCGCAGGGCAAGCTCCAGGAAGAAAACAAATGGTATGATGTCACTAATGGTGCCTTCGGTGCAACTGACTAGGTTTGTCACCTCCTCAAAAGGACGCATGAGCCTACAGGCATTGCGCATGAGCGTCCAGTAACATAGCAAAAAAATCCCCAGCTCCACAGAGGCTGTCCAAGCACCCCGGTCATACAAATACTCGTTAACGGCTTTTTCTTGTTGGAGCAGGCTGTCGAACATTAGGAGTGTTGAATTCCAAAGTGTCGGGCTGTCGCAAATCTAGCTCCCCACTGGCATGTTGTTTCGCCGCTGGATATCTGCAAAATTCGCCATGGCCGTGTAGGAACACCTGGAATGGCCACACACCTTCCTGGCCTGCTTCAGGACGTCCTGTAAGCCTGAGTACTTATGCACAAAGCGTTGTACGATCAGATTACACACATGTGCCATGCACGGCACATGTGTCAACTTGCCCAATTTCAATGCAGCCAACAAATTACTTCCGTTGTCAGAAACCACTTTGCCGATCTCCAGTTGGTGCGGAGTCAGCCACTGATCCACCTGTGCGTTCAGGGCGGACAGGAGTGCTGTTCTGGTGTGACTCTCTGCTTTCAGGCAAGTCAATCCCAAGACGGCGTGACACTGCCGTATCCGGGATGTGGAATAGTACCTGCGGAGCTGGGGGAGTGCCGTAGATGTAGAGCAAGACGCAGCAGCAGAAGAGGACTCAGCCGAGGAAGAGGTTATGGAAGAGGATGGAGTAGGAGGAGTAGAGAAGATGGCAGCAGGCCTGCCTGCAAGTCGTGGCAGTGTCACCAACTCCTATGCAGAGCCACGCATTCCATGCTTGGCAGCCGTCAGCAGGTTTACCCAATGCGCAGTTTAGGTGATATACCTGCCCTGACCATGCTTTGCAGACCAGCTATCAGTGGTCAGATGGACCCTTGCCCCAACACTGTGTGCCAGACATGCCATTACTTCCTTTCACACAATCGAGTACAGGTTGGGGATTGCCTTTTGTGCAAAGAAATTTCGGCCGGGTACCTTCCACTGCGGTGTCCCAATAGCTACAAATTTTTTGAACGCCTCAGACTCCACCAGCTTGTATGGTAAAAGCTGGCAGGCTAAGAGTTCAGGCAAGCCAGCTGTCAGACGCCGGGCAAGGGGGTGACTTTGGGACATTGGCTTCTTACGCTCAAACATGTCCTTGACAGACACCTGACTGTGGGCAGATGAGCAGGAACTGCTACGGAAGAGAGACGGAGTGGCGGATGGTTGAGAAGGGGCAAGGAGGACAGCAGTGGTTGACGTGGCTGAAGATGCTGGACCAGGAGGAGGATGGCGGCTTTGAGTTTATGTGCTGCTTCTACTCATGTGTTCATCCGATCTGCGTTTGTGATGTGAGATCATGTGCCTTCGCAAAGCAGTTGTACCTAGGTGGGTGTTGGACTTCCCACGACTCAGTTTCTTTTGGCACAGGTTGCAAATGGCATCGCTGTTGTCAGAGGCAGACACTTGCACTTGAGAGTGAGGAAGAATCAGTACCCCACTTCTCCAATGGAGTACGAATTATACCTACAGCTGGCAAGATTCGCAAACCAACACAGCTGACATATAGACACAGCGAACAGCTGTCTGCCTCTACGCTGTCAGAGTATCAGATTGGGAAAACATACGGGGAAGCTGTGACATCAGACACCGACTCACACGTGCAGAGGTCTGTAGAGCACCATCCCCAGGAGCGGCGGCGGTCACATTTGCGGTCCAAGTCTTGACCGAAAAACATACACCCTGGAAGCATCCCTTGGATTCACGGTAAAGTAGTATTACCAATACGGTGTGGAACTTGTTCACAATAAGCTAAACAGAGTTATCATATAACTGTTTGAACTTTTGACGGCTGACTGAACTGTAGCTTGCCAATTGAATTCCTCATAATACAAGCTTGAACCTTTTAATATTTTTACCTGTCACATACGGTTATATACGTTTTTATGTGTTATCTCCTTTTTTAGAGGAATATTCCTTTAATTTGATTTGTATCCTACTTCTATTGTATGCATTTACATGATACACATTTGCGCAATATTTATGTTTGAGGATCCAGCCCCTGATATATTTGATAAGTAGATCAGGTTTTTATTAATTATACTTTTTATTCCTAACTTGTTTACAGTTGCAGGGAGACGTCCCTTTATTTTATATTGTACCAATCTGTTTGCATTAAATTTATTTATATCTTCATTGGTGTTTGGATACTTTTAGCCTAACTGAGCATTTGCTCTATCTTGAAGCCTAGTGCTTTACTTATGTTTTTTAACTAGTACTTGATACATCACAGGGATTGTATTTTTAGAGCATTGTATAGTATCATTTCCTATAGCACACACTAATCCTTTCTAATTGTAATTCCTACCTATCCCTGCATTTTAGCATGCTGCTTGGGAAACCCTCCCACTTGTTTTCAGATTATTTACACAGTTAGTGTATTTGACTTATAAATATGGAGGATTTGTTTGATTTTAATGAGAAAATTTACTCAGAATTGAATAATGACAGTAAGTTAACTGCACGCAGTAACAACTCTATTTTTAATCTATCAGATCTTATGAATGAGCTAGAATCAGCTATGATTAAAGAATTAAAACAAAAGATGGAGTTAGTATTTCTAAATAGATATACTAGTAAGGGAATCATCCCTAGAGTATTACAGTTCAGTAAAAACTGCATTTTTACCCTGAGTGAAGCATTACAAGCTGAATGGACAAATACGCTTAATACAGCCTCCAATGGGCTTATAGAAATTTTTAAAAAAATCACGTAAAGAAACTCTACTAATTATAGAGGGAAATATTTCTGAACTAAAAGAAAAATTAAAGGGCCTGAGGGAAGAAACTGAATTTAAAGAAAAACAAAGAGTGATAATTAACAAATTGGATAATCTGAATAAAGATTTACTGAAAAAGCTACAGATACACACAATGAGTTAGATCAGAAAGAACCTATGAAACCTCATAACAAAAACAAGAGAGAAAATCCTTTAAGAAATCTGAATCAACAGAATTGCTCCCAATACACTAATTACAGTAATAATAACTATAACCACAATTACAATCAGGAGAACTCTAATAATCGCTACAGACGTAACTATAACAGTAATTATAGAAATTCTAATTATCGGAACTCTAACTATTACCCTCACCAGAGTCAAGGCTATCATAATCATTCGGATTATCAATATCAGAATTATCATAATAGACATTCGAGTAATAATCGTCAGGAACATTACAATAACAGCTATGAAAGGAATTATTATTACCAAAGGAACAACCATAATCAAAATCAGAGTAATTGGGAATATCCTAGATATAGGGGTAACAACAGGATTAGAGATCATAGACAAGAAAATAGGGAGCTTATAACACCAACACAAAATAGGTTTCTCCCCCTGAGAGATGATTTGACAAACACAGACAACATAAGCTCTGATGTACAGTCGCGTTTTTTAGGCCACAGCCCTCTAAAAGAGGGCTTCTCAAAAAATTTACAAAGAAT
Source organism: Bombina bombina (assembly GCF_027579735.1). Lineage (NCBI taxonomy): Eukaryota > Metazoa > Chordata > Amphibia > Anura > Bombinatoridae > Bombina > Bombina bombina. The sequence continues at coordinate 793,627,492 of NC_069504.1, forward strand.
AGAAGCAGAACAAATACAAAGAAGAAAAAGAAATTTAGAGGAGGGAGAGGGGGAAGAAGGTCTAAACGATCCAAAAAGATGGAGATAGAGAGCAGTAATAAGAAAAGTTGGATCTTTAACCTGAGTAAAATCGATTTGACAAAAGAACAAGAGAAACTACTTAATCTAGGCCTTTCCTACGCCCCCACTGTTCGAATGAGCAAGTTTAACACTCATATACATATCAAGAAATTTGCTAGAAATTTAACCCTGAAAAGGTTTTTCATGAAAAGTCCATTAGAGAAGCAAAGTACCATTCCTAATAAAGAATTGGACAAATTTCAACATACAAATTTAAAGCCAAAATCTCATTTTTATCCAATTTCTTCCAAAGGCAACTATCTCGAGACCTTTGAAAAAATAGTATTAAATGACATAAAGAAATGTAAACTTCCCCATATTAGGAAACAAAATATCAATAAGAAAGAGAGAGAAATACTTAGCAAATTGCAGAAAGATTTCCAAGTAACCATTAAGGCGGCAGACAAGGGTGGGGGGGGGGTAGTAATAATGGATACGGACAAATATATGGCTGAGGCTTATAGACTTTTGAAAGATAGAAAAACATATGAAGTATTATCAATGAACCCCACAGATAAATTTATTAAAATACTTTATAAAATTTTAAGTGAAGGTAAATCCAAAGGACTCCTCAATGAAAGTGAATTTAGTTAACACCTAAAGACTCCAAAATTCCAATCTTCTATTTCTTGCCAAAAGTGCACAAATGTCTTATAAATCCACCGGGGAGGCCCATTATATCGGGGATTAATTCGATTTCTGCAAATCTATCCCAATATATAGACCGGTTTCTACAACCCTATGTAGTGAGACTGAAATCACATCTAAAAGATTCAACCCAATTACTAATTATCCTAAACTCTATCAAATGGGAAGAAGGAATGATAACCGCCACATGCGATGTATCATCATTATACACCGTAATTAATCACCAACAGGGAGTAGCAGCAGTCAAAACCTATTTAGATAAAGACATTAACATGGAAGCCAAACAAAGTGAATTCTTAATAAAAAGTATCCAATACATATTAGAACACAATTATTTCTCTTTTATAATCAATTTTATAGACAAGTAGAAGGAACCGCCATGGGCACGAGGTTCGCACCGAGTTATGCAAATCTTTTTATGGGGGTCTGGGAAGAAAATTTCTTCAACAATGACCCTCTCGGTGCGAACCTTGTGCTCTATAAGCGCTACACAGATGATTTGTTGCTCATATGGAAGGGCCCTGAAAATGAATTAACTAAGCTCTTTGATAGAATGAACTCCAACAACTATGGTCTCAAATTTGTGTGTAATCACAGTCAAACTAAGGTTAACTTCCTGGATTTGGAAATTATGGTTATTGAAGACAAAATAGAAACTAAAACTTATTTCAAGCCAGTTGACTGCAATAATTTAATACATGCAGAGAGCTATCACTTAAAAGCGTGGAAAGATAACATCCCATACGGGCAGACCTTACGTATAAAGAGGAACTGTTCGAGGATAGAGGATTATGAGAATCAGGTTACCATTCTAGCCGAAATATTTGAGGATAGGGGATATGAGAAATCAAAAATTGATAATGCAATTATAAAAGCATGTTTAACTAATAGAAATGATCTTCTTGAATACAAAACCAAAAAGAGAGAGGATAGTGATATAATTAATGTTCCCTTTATAACGGATTACAATGCAGATCACAATCTCATCAGGAAAATAATAAAAAAACACTGGCCCCTCCTAAAGGAAGATAATATAATTGGGAATAGACTTGCAGATAAACCAACTTTCATTTTTAGAAGAGCAAATAATTTTAAAATGATACTAGCTCCCAGTGAATTGAAAAGGAAGAATAAGAATCCAATACAACAAGATTTGGAAGGTAAAACACCAATAGGTTTCTTTCCCTGTTACACGTGTAAGGCCTGTAAACACAGTTCTAAATTAAAGGCCCTAAAAATAAATAGCTTAGAGAATAATTTCCATATTAAGGAGTTAATTAGGTGTACTCACAAAAACATTATCTATGCGCTGAAATGCTCGTGAAACAACCAGATCTCTAAAGGATAGGATAAGGGAGCACCTATTATGCATAGAAAAGGGTAGGGATGACACATCACTGTACAAGCACTTTAAAGAAAAACACTATGGTGACACTAAAGCACTTAATTATTGGGGGATTTAAAAAGTTAAGGGACATTGGAGAGGAGGTAACAATGAAAAAGCACTTTTAATACAAGAAGCTGAATTATTTTACAAGTATGACACTTTATTCCCAAAAGTTCTCAATTCAGAGTTGGACCTTTCCCCCTATTTATTTGAATAGAATTCTTCACATAGCACTTTATATATGTTTGCATGTCTATAGAATTAAGAGGATCAGAGTAAGATACTAATATATGATCTAAATATTTAAATCGCCACTCTAATTGTTATGAACTGAATGATCACCGCACTATTTTGTAGGATTTTAAGAGCTTATATTGTTAGTTTTTGTATAATTTCCAACCTTCCTTTTTAGAGTTTAACACAATTTTAATTAACAAATTTTAATCTTAATGTTCTAATGATTATTGATAAATGACTCTATATATCTATCACCTGATATGGAATGAAATATAACATGTGTCTAGCTGGGTTCTAACATTACAATTACTAATTTTTGAGATATTAAAAAATCTATGAAATTATGTTCACATATATAAAGATGGTTGATTATAGGTACCATTACTGCTCAATAATATGAATGTGATGGTATATAACTGTATGTGACATCATAACCGTATCCGACATATGCCGTAGGGATATATATATTTTTTTGAAGGAAGATACCCAGGAGAAAGATTATGAGGATTGAAGAAAAGAGAGTGTATACCACCTTAACAGTTTGGAGGGTGTTGCCTAATCAATTAAACTCACAGCCAATTATATGTGAATGGATCGTTTAAAAGACTCTATGTTACCTGTCACATGCATCTTGATAAAGCCCAAGGGAGGGCGAAACGCGTCGCTTGCATATGTGACACTGTGACTTTGAATTAAGGACAACATTGCTCAGTCTAATCTGCATATTTAACCCGGGTTAATTTCTATGTTTTGCACTTGAGAGTGAGGAAGAATCAGTACCCCACTTCTCCATCGGAGCAAGAATTATACCTGCAGCTGGCAAGATTCGCAAACCAACACAGCTGACATATAGACACAGCGAACAGCTGTCTGCCTCTACGCTGTCAGAGTATCGGATTGGGAAAACATATGGGGAAGCTGTGACGTCAGACGCCAACTCACACGTGCAGAGGTCTGTAGAGCACCATCCCCAGAAGCGGCGGCGGTCGCATTTGAGGTCCAAGTCTTGACCGAAAAACATACACCCTGGAAGCATCCCTTGGATTCACGGTAAAGTAGTATTACCAATACGGTGTGGAACATGTTCACAATAAGCTAAACAGAGTTGTCATCTCATATAACTGTTTGAACTTTTGACGGCTGACTGAACTGTAGCTTGCCAATTGAATTCCTCATAATACAAGCTTGAACCTTTTAATATTTTTACCTGTCACATACGGTTATATACGTTTTAATGTGTTATCTCCTTTTTTAGAGGAATATTCCTTTAATTTGATTTGTATCCTACTTCTATTGTATGCATTTACATGATACACATTTGCGCAATATTTATGTTTGAGGATCCAGCCCCTGATATATTTGATAAGTAGATCAGGTTTTTATTAATTATACTTTTTATTCCTAACTTGTTTACAATTGCAGGGAGACGTCCCTTTATTTTATATTGTACCAATCTGTTCACATTAAATTTATTTATATCTTCATTGGTGTTTGGATACTTTTAGCCTAATGGCGCATTTGCTCTATCTTGAAGCCTAGTGCTTTACTTATGTTTTGTAATAAAAAAAATGCCACACTGCTGAGCTCTGCGATGATGGCATTCTGGTGGTGGCAACAGCATGCGTTGATTGGCGTGCTGTCTGGCTGACCCCGGGTGCTGATGCATGCTGTCTGACTGTGCCACTAGCTCCTTGCGACGACCTCCCCCTGCTTGCAACTCGTCTCCTCCTCTCTGTCTCCCCATGTGAACTTTCCCCCTCTTCTTCTTCTCTTCTAGCGGGCACCCACGTGACATCCACGGACGCATCATCATCAACCGCTTCACTTGTATCTGACAAATCAACAAAGGAAGCAGCAGCGGGTACAACATCATCATCATCATCATCACACCGTACGTCCATGTCTGTAATGCTGCCTGACTGAGACATATCACTGTTATCTACATCCTCTGTCAATGATGGTTGCACATCACTCATTTCTTCAAACTGATGTGTCAATAACTCCTCTGACAGATCAAGTGAAGCGTCTGTGGTGCTAGTGTTGGTGGTGGCGGCAGGCGGGCGAGTGGTCACTTGAGAGGTGCTCGAAGCTAAGCTGGAGGTGGATGGTGCGTCAAGTTTCCGAGCAGAAGCTGCGGGGTAGCCTGCCTCTGCCTGTCATTTTTTTTTTTAAATGTACAAGTGGGCACAGTATACGCTGTGAGCCTGACACAAAAAAGCAGACTGATGTTTCACAATCCAAAAAGTTTATTTTTTTTAAATGTACACTTACACTACTATTAAACAAGATATGAGTGATGGCACTGGGCAAGTGGGCACAGTATACGCTGTGAGCCTAACACAAAAAAGCAGACTGATGTTTCACAGTCCAAAAAGTTTATTTTTTAAATATTTACACTACTGTTACAACAGATATGAGTGGTGGCACTAGTTGGCAAGTGGGCCTGGCACACACGCTGGCAGGCAGGCAACTGCAATTAGATTACACTAGCAGACTAATGTTTCACAGTCAAAAAAAGTTTTTTTTTTAAAAATGTACACTATTGTTACAACAGATATGAGTGGTGGCACTAGTTGGCAAGTGGGCCTGGCACACAAGCTGGCAGGCAGGCAACTGCTATTAGATTACACTAGCAAACTGATGTTTCACAGTTAAAAAGTTTTTTTTTTAAATATTTACACTACTGTTACAACAAATATGAGTGATGGCACTAGTTGGCAAGTGGGTCTGGCACACACGCTAGCAGGCAGGCAACTGCAATTAGATTGCACTAGCAGACTGATGTTTCACAGTCAAAAAAGTATATTTACACTACTGTTACAACAAATATGAGTGGTGGCACTAGTTGGCAAGTGGGCCTGCCACACACACTGGCAGGCAGGCAACTGCAATTAGATTACACTAGCAGACTGATGTTTCACAGTCAAAAAAGTTTATTTTTTAAATATTTACACTACTGTTACAACAGATATGAGTGGTGGCACTAGTTGGCAAGTGGGCCTGGCACACACGCTGGCAGGCAGGCAACTGCAATTAGATTACACTAGCAGACTAATGTTTCACAGTCAAAAAAAGTTTTTTTTTTAAAAATGTACACTATTGTTACAACAGATATGAGTGGTGGCACTAGTTGGCAAGTGGGCCTGGCACACAAGCTGGCAGGCAGGCAACTGCTATTAGATTACACTAGCAAACTGATGTTTCACAGTTAAAAAGTTTTTTTTTTAAATATTTACACTACTGTTACAACAGATATGAGTGGTGGCACTAATTGGTAAGTGGGCCTGGCACACACACCGGCAGGCAGGCAACTGCTATTAGATTACACTAGCAGACTGATGTTTCACAGTCAAAAAAGTTTTTTTTTTAAAGATATTTACACTACTGTTACAACAGATATGAGTGGTGGCACTAGTTGGCAAGTGGGCCTGGCACACACGCTGGCAGGAAGGCAACTGCTATTAGATTACACTAGCAGATTGATGTTTCACAGTCAAAAAAGTTTTTTTTTTAAATATTTACACTACTGTTACAACAAATATGAGTGGTGGCACTAGTTGGCAAGTGGGCCTGGCACACACGCTGGCAGGCAGACTGATGTTTCACAGTCAAAAAAGTTTTTTTTTTAAAATATTTACACTACTGTTACAACAAATATGAGTGGTGGCACTAGTTGGCAAGTGGGCCTGGCACACACGCTGGCAGGCAAGCAAGCAGGCAGCTGCAATTAGATTACACTAGCAGACTGATGTTTCACATTCAAAAAAGTTTTTTTTTTAAATATTTACACTACTGTTACAACAAATATGAGTGGTGGCACTAGTTGACAAGTGGGCCTGGCACACACGCTGGCAGGCAGGCAACTGCTATTAGATTACACTAGCAGACTGATGTTTCACAGTCAAAAAAGTTTTTTTTAAAATATTTACACTACTGTTACAACAAATATGAGTGGTGGCACTAGTTGGCAAGTGGGCCTGGCACACACGCTGGCAGGCAGGCAGGCAACTGCAATTAGATTACACTAGCAGACTGATGTTTCACATTCAAAAAAGTTTTTTTTTTTAAATATTTACACTACTGTTACAACAAATATGAGTGGTGGCACTAGTTGACAAGTGGGCCTGGCACACACACTGGCAGGCAGGCAACTGCATTTAGATTACACTAGCAGACTGATATTTCACAGTCAAAAAAGTTTTTGTTTAAAATATTTACACTACTGTTACAATAAATATGAGTGTTGGCACTAGTTGACAAATGGGCCTGGCACACACGCTGGCAGGCAGGCAACTGCAATTAGATTACAATAGCAGACTGATGTTTTACAGTCAAAAAAGTTTTTTTTTTAAATATTTACACTACTATTATAACAAATATGAGTGGTGGCACTAGTTGGCAAGTGGGCCTGGCACACACGCTGGCAGGCAAGCAACTGCAATTAGATTACACTAGCAGACTGATGTTTCACAGTCAAAACTGTTTTTTTTTTTAAATATTTACACTACTGTTACAAAAAATATGAGTGGTGGCACTAGTTGGCAAGTGGGCCTGGCACACACGCTGGCAGGCAGGCGACTGCAATTAGATTACACTAGCAGACTGATGTTTCACAGTCAAAAAAGTTTTTTTAAAATATTTACACTACTGTTACAACAAATATGAGTGGTGGCACTAGTTGGCAAGTGGGCCTGGCACACATGCTGGCAGGCAGGCAACTGCAATTAGATTACACTAGCAGACTGATGTTTCACTTTCAAAATTTTTTATTTTTAAATATTTTCACTACTGTTACAACAAATATGACTGGTGGCACTAGTTGACAAATGGGCCTGGCACACACGCTGGCAGGCAGGCAACTGCAATTAGATTACACTAGCAGACTGATGTTTCACAGTCAAAAAAGTTTTTTTTTTTTAAATATTTACACTACTGTTATAACAAATATGAGTGGTGGCACTAATTGGCAAGTGGGCCTGGCATACACGCTGGCAGGCAGGCAACTGCTATTAGATTACACTAGCAGACTGATGTTTCACAGTCAAAAAAGTTTTTTTAAAATATTTACACTACTGTTACAACAAATATGAGTGGTGGCACTAGTTGGCAAGTGGGCCTGGCACACACGCTGGCAGGTAGGCAGGCAACTGCAATTAGATTACACTAGCAGACTGATGTTTCACATTCAAAAAAGTTTTTTTTTTAAATATTTACACTACTGTTACAACAAATATGAGTGGTGGCACTAGTTGACAAGTGGGCCTGGCACACACACTGGCAGGCAGGCAACTGCATTTAGATTACACTAGCAGACTGATATTTCACAGTCAAAAAAGTTTTTTTTAAAAATATTTACACTACTGTTACAACAAATATTAGTGGTGGCACTAGTTGACAAATGGGCCTGGCACACACGCTGGCAGGCAGGCAACTGCAATTAGATTACACTAGCAGACTGATGTTTTACAGTCAAAAAAGTTTTTTTTTTAAATATTTACACTACTATTATAACAAATATGAGTGGTGACACTAGTTGGCAAGTGGGCCTGGCACACACGCTGGCAGGCAGGCAACTGCAATTAAATTACACTAGCAGACTGATGTTTCACAGTTAAAAAAGTTTTTTTTTTAAATATTTACACTACTGTTACAAAAAATATGAGTGGTGGCACTACATGGCAAGTGGGCCTGGCACACACGCTGGCAGGCAGGCAACTGCAATTAGATTACACTAGCAGACTGATGTTTCACAGTCAAAAAAGTTTTTTTAAAATATTTACACTACTGTTACAACAAATATGAGTGGTGGCACTAGTTGGCAAGTGGGCCTGGCACACATGCTGGCAGGCAGGCAACTGCAATTAGATTACACTAGCAGACTGATGTTTCACTTTCAAAAAAGTTTTTTTTTTAAATATTTACACTACTGTTACAACAAATATGAGTGGTGGCACTAGTTGGCAAGTGGGCCTGGCACACACGCTGGCAGGCAGGCAGGCAACTGCAATTAGATTACACTAGCAGACTGATGTTTCACAGTCAAAAAAGTTTTTTTAAAAATATTTACACTACTGTTGCAACAGATATGAGTGGTGGCACTAGTTGGCAAGTGGGCCTGGTACACATGCTGGCAGGCAGGCAACTGCGATTAGATTACACTAGCAGACTGATTTTTCACAGTCAAAAAAGTTTTTTTTTTTTTAAATTTTCACTACTGTTACAACAGATATGAGTGGTGACACTGCAGGCAGGCAACTGCAATTAGATTACACTAGCAGACTGATGTTTCACAGTCAAAATTACACAGGCAAAAAAAAAAAAAACAACTGATGTTCTAGCCCTAAAAAGGGCTTTTTGGGGTGCTGTCCAAACAGCAGAGATCAGATGAGTCCTTCAGGACTGTAGTGGACACTGAATACACTAGCCTAGCTATCAATTTCCCTAAAAAATCAGCAGCAGCTACACTGTCCCTCCTCTCACTAACAATGCAGGATCAGAATGAATCTAAAATGGCTGCTGCCCAGGAGCTGGGAGGGTCTGGGAGGGAGTGTCTGCTGCTGATTGGCTGCAATGCGTCTGCAGACTGTGAGATACAGGGTCAAAGTTTACTCAATGATGACGAATAGGGGGCGGATCGAACATCGTATATGTTCGCCCGCCGCTGCGAACGCGAACAAGCTATGTTTGCCGGGAACTATTCGCCGGCAAACAATTCGCATCATCACTATAAAAGATACCAGAAAGAACTGGACAAATATGAGGCAGATATAAAACAAACTAAAATGGGCAAACTGAATTGAGATATAGAGGATTTTCAGAATAACAGAGTCTATAAATGGAAAAGGAAGTTTAACTCCAATAATACTTATAACCGCCAGAAAGTAACAATCATTCAGAGTGATACAGAGACTAAAGGTGAATAATCTGATAGTTCTACTAATGAACCTTCTGCTCACACCTCTTCAACCTCAACCTCAACTCAATCAGACATCAGAAAAAGGAAGAGTTTTTTAGAGGAAGGCACAAATTTAAATTCCGATCCACCAGAAGAGGTAGGGGGGTGCCAACAAAAAAGCCACAAGAACAAGGAGTGTAAGAGAAACAAGACAAGGGAACAAGCCTTACAAAAGAAGCCCGAGCCCCTTTTCCAGAATAACAATGAAACAATGAAAATCTTAAACTTATCTAATAAAATGCTATCTGAGGATCATATTTCTTTGTTATCCAAAGGTCTGCCATTCTGCCCTAGTGTACCACTTGATAAATTAGAAAATATCAAAGGTATACAACTCTAGCTAAGAAAATTACTGTTGAGAAGACAATACTTGGATATTCAAAATCAAAAGGATGCAGGTATAGAATATAATTGGACAGTGGAAGATCTGGCAATTTTGCAAGATATGGAAGATCTCTTAAGTGAAAATGAGCAAGATCTACAACAAAATTGGCGAAAAAATCTCACAATTAAATCAAAATACATACCTGCTTCCTCTAAAAGTCCAAGCATACAGATATTTAATAACATTGTATGCAAGGAAATTTCTGAATTACAAGTGAGACCACCAACATACAATTTAACTAAACAGGAAAAACGAGCTTTAGCTGAAATCCAAGACTGGGACGATGTGATAATCCGCAAAGCGGACAAAGGGGGCAATATAGTGATCTGGCCCACCGAACAATATCTTAAGGAAGTGGACAGACAATTAACCAATCAGATCTGCTATAAAAAATTATGGAACAATCCGACAGAACAGTTCCACACTCAATATTAGGATCTGATTAATAATGCCAGAATGAACAACATCATCTCAAACAAGGAAAAAAGATTTCTGACAGTTAAATATCCAAAAATAGCTACCTTCTATTTAATCCCAAAGGTACACAAGAATCAAAAACATCCACCGGAATGCCCGATAGTGTCTGGGAATGAAAATCTTACGGAAAAGGCTAGTAAGTACATCGATATAAGATTGAGAGAATTCTTGACTCAAATACCTTCCTTTATTAAGGATACAATGGAAACCTTACAGCAACTCCAAGACATCCAACTCGGACCTTCCATGTGGCTGGTAACCGCCGATGTAGAAGCCTTCTACACTAGTATTAAACATGACCTAGGTCTAAAGGCAGTACAATTCTATCTTAACATGACTAAGGAGGAAGACCAAAATCACAATACGTTTATTCTAAAGTTATTAGAATTTGTACTGAAAAAGAACTATTTTGTCTTCAACAACCAGTTTTACCTCCAATGTAGAGGGACGGCCATGGGAACAGCCTGTGCCCCAACTTACGCCAACCTATTCTTAGGTTGGTGGGAACATAATGCAGTCTTCACAGCACAGAATGATGAGTTTACCAAACATATCCCTCTCTGGCTGAGATACATTGACGATATCCTGATGATATGGGAAGGACCGAAAGATCTATTAGATAAGTTCCTAAACATCTTAAATATCAACAGTCTGAACATCAAATTAACCTATGAATGCAGCCAAACAGAGGTAACTTTTCTAGACCTGAGACTGTTCAAAAAAGCAAACGGGATGCTAGGCACAGATCTATTCAGAAAAGATACGGCTACTAATACTATACTGTTCAGCACAAGTGCACATGCACCATGTACCATAAAATCCCTTCCAACAGGGGAATTCCTGAGGACCAGGAGGAATTGCTCTGAAGATGACCTATATCAAACAAGAGCAACAGAAGTAGCCAGTCGTCTCAGCCAGAGAGGGTATAGCAGAGCCTCGATCAAGAAAGCTAAACACAGGGCCAAAACAACAAACTGACAAGAGCTGCTAAAACCCAAAACCAGAGAGAAAGACGGGAAAACAAGACTAGTATTAACATATAATGCACAGAGCCATGATATAATCAAAATCATTAAAAAACACTGGCACATTCTACAATCCAACAACATACTGGATAAACTAATAGGACCTAAGATAGAGGTCAGCTACAGGAGAACAAAAAACCTAAAAGATCTGATCAGTCCCAGTCACTTTGTGCACAAAAATAAAAGGACAAAAAGAGGTAGCATACCGAATGGATCATACTCCTGCGGTTCTTGCACAAGTTGTAAATTCTTGAAAAAAACCACCATGGTGAAAGACAGATTTAACAAAATACATCAGATCAAATCTTTCATCAATTGCAAAACTTCTGGAGTAATATATGTTTTGAGATGCAGCTGCCCGAAAATTTACGTTGGTATGACGACACGTAAATTACACACTCGTCTTCAAGAGCATGTACGCAATATTAAAAATGCGACCAAGGACCTACAGAATAGAAAAACAATAACATCAGTGGCACAACATTTTTACAAATTCCATCAGGGTAAAACCAACCACCTACAATGCTTTGGGGTTCAAAAAGTAAATTTTGACATAAGAGGTGGAGATAAAGAAAAATTACTACTCCAACATGAAAGCAGGTGGATTTACCTACTAAACGCCACTCAACCAAATGGCCTAAATGAACATAATAACTATGTCTCATACCTTTAAAAATAGTTTTTTAGCAAAACCTTTCAAGACAATTTAAGAGTAGGTGGAGATAGTAATCTATACCCAAAACCATTTAAATGAGGGTCCATATGACCATAACCACTATATTCCATACCTCAAAAGTAATAGTTATTTGGTAAGATAATGTAAGATATCAGAAGGGTGGAAGATGATAGTGGGGTTACAGTATTCTATATTTAATCTCTTGCAATAAATGCCAAAATAAGCATAACATAATAAAAGGAGCTTAATAACTATATCTCATTGTTTCAATAAATAGAAACAACGGAGAGATAATTTATCCTCTATAAGAGTCATCTAGCAGAACATCCTGAGTTAAGCTATGGATGTGTATGCACAGAAGTTTACATCTAAGATTTATTCTAATTCCATCTTTAATAACCACTAAATCGTGAGTCTAAATTTTACTTATCGTAATAGTGGAGGGAGTATAATAAAGGACTTTAATTATCATAAGTCATATTATTCTAAAATATGCACTTAGGTGCATATATATATATATATATATATAAAGCAACTGGCATATGCAGATAATGGCATATAAATCTATACATAGTGGTTTGATTTAAGAAAAGGTTTTAATAATATTTACAATACCTTAAGCACAAGTTGAGCACTAGATATCTTATCACAACAGGTGGCTCATATCTAAAGTCACAGGGATAGTAATTGTCAAGCAAACATTAGTTATTAGTAAATAATAGTCACAACTATTAGGATGTGTCACTAATGGCACACACACCGTCATCCTTGTGGATCAATACACAGTATTTTTACCCCAAAAACACTCCTACTTTGCATAAATTTCTCACTCCTTTACCTACTCATCCTCATAGCCACTTATGTCACTCCAATAATTCTTCACCTTCCATTGTAATTGATAGATAGAGATTAGGCACTCACAATCCTGTTCTCTTCACGTCCCATCACACTTCTCTCCCCCACTATTCAACCACTCCCCATCACCAATCGGTATTAGTATAATAAAGTATCTTATATTTTGATATAGTAAGTTACACTATGTTGTAAGTAGTAGTTCAAGCAAAGCCATCTGCACATGCAGGTAATTATATAACATCTTAGATTCACACGTTAAGTTGCAATGGCAGTGAGATACCGCAAGGACAATAGATATTTAAGAATATTCAAATTAAGAAATGTAATACCGATGTTATAATCCCTTATTACTGACAGAAAAATTGTTGGTACTCACAAGTTGACATACATCGTGTAGGATAATATAATATATATCCCTTTATTAATATCATCTATGACAATATATATTTCCTCATTATTGGAAAAAATTGTTGGCACTCATAGATTGACACACAACGTTTAAGATAATCGCACAAGATCAGAAGGATCTCTGTGAAATGTATCATAGCAGCAACTGACTCAAGTTTCTTTATTATGTCAACAGCGCTAATAGAGTCCCATTTCAATCACATATTGAATTATAGCAGTGGTGTGAAAGATACTTATTGAGCACTATTGACAATAAGACTTGCAAAGCAGCTGATTCAAAGTATAATCGTAACATTTGTTTCAATAGTTCACAATAATAATCCTTAGACTATTAACATCCTCCAAAGGAAAAGGGGATAATAGATTTCTCCAAAACTAAAACGAAAGTGATTGGTTCTCAGAATCATAGATTGAGATTGGCTATGACGTCACGGCAAAGGGGAGTAAGCGAGTCTATAAGAGATCACACTGAACGCCGCGCTGTACCCTTTGAGAAAGCCACGTTAGTGACGAAACATGTTAGGGCTAAGTTGTTAAGCTAAAAGCAAACTTTTTTTAAACTTGCAGATGACTTAGGAAATAGCTGAAACCCGAACGCCTAGCTACCATAATTGTTGTATATACTATTTACGGCTGTCTGCCGATAACAGTACTTGCTGGTTTATGGTGGGTTAGCTAAGCAATTGGGAGACTATGTATTCAACAGTGGGTGATACCATTAGCCATATTTATTAAGCATATAGCAGTAATGGTTGTCCGTGGTAAAAGATGAAACATAGAAGTACAATATATAAACTCCAACTGCTGGTGTCACACTTACCAACCAGGAATTGCTTAAAAAGTATAGTAAATTACAAACTAATTCAGAACCTTAGACAATAGAGCTTTAGTTATTAGCGTGTGTCTAACACAGTGCAGAATCTATTTGGAGACAACTTATTAAGTGGTCCGGGGTACTTTTATTCAAGTCAATAAGTACACTACGACATTGGTGTAAATAAACACAGGTTGCTAATCGATGAATAATACTGCTTAATATACTCAATATTGTTATATCTAGCAAGCATTGATTCTATCACTTATTGTCCAAGCAAAAACCGGCTCTTTAACAGTTGTGGATATAACTTAAGATAATGAAATATTAAGTGTGACTATTCTATCTCCTTCTTGAGATATTAATACTAAGAACAAGATGTACAATATGATTAGCTTAGGTTGATTAACCACGCTATAACAGGTAAATTCCCTGCTCTTTAACAAAGGTGTACAAATAAACAAAGTCAAGATATAAAATCATTTTGTTTAATCAACACACCCCACCTAACGTGGGACATTTAAGGAGCTAGCTCAACGAGCAAGCTCAGTCACACCTAACATCGGTGCTGATATCGACTAGTTCTGCACTACACTTTACTGAGTTAACATCAAGACAATAAGCATTTTCTAACCCATTCAAAAATTTAATGAATGAACCCAGTATAAAAAGTCCAAAATCAAGACTATTGTTTTCAGTCTATATCAGACACCCTTTCAGTCCATCACTAAGGTTAAAGGGAGCCTTCCCTATTGGCAATCTTGGCAGAATAAGCCATACTCTATAAAAAGGATCTTAAAGTGATACTGAGTCTGGGTAATAGTACTAACGCAAATATAGGAGTTTATTCCTCATAATAGTGTACTTACCTAAGAAGCTTCAATCTATTACCTTAGTGGTATATATATATTTTGAAGAATAAGAGCTCTAATACTATTAGGAGTACCATACAGTTCCAATAAGCTCCTTACATTTATTTTCGTCGTACTATACATTTACGTAGATAACTTAGAGTACTGCACATCTAAATACCTACCTAGTGTGGAGATTAGATACAAGGGGAACATTACCCCCCAGTCCAAACGCATTCATTCACCCACGCTACACTAGATATCCATGTTATCACCTGTGTTTTAAATTTAGTATATATGTTTGTCTGTGGTCTATTTTATGTTTTTTGTTGAATACCCCAATAAAGGTTATATTTTACAATTGTGAGCAGTTACGGTCTAGACCGGTTTTCTCCCCCCTTTCTTCCTGAATCCAACCCTGAGCCTTTAAACTTAGCCCTGAGTGCTTCTCAAGTGTACACTTTTTTCAATCCCAGGATAGAAATTTTCTCTGTTTCTAGTATTAGAAAGTACACAGCACCTCACTCAGTTAATTTGTAATACACAAACCTAGAATTTACATATTGAGTATCCTAAGATATACCCATAGTAGTGCCATTAGTCTTGTGTTTTTTTCGTGTATTAAACTATAAATTAACCTAACATAACTATTATACTAAAATTAAAATAACTACCAGTTGAATAAACTAAATTACTCATAAAAAAAAACTAACACTACTAAAAAAAATTACAAAATTACAAAAAATACTAAATTACAAAAAAATAACAAACACTAAATTACGAAAAATAACAAACGAAATTATCCAAAATAAAAACAATTACACCTAATCTAATAGCCCTATAAAAATAAAAAGCCCCCCCAAAATAAAAAAACCCTAGCCTACAATAAACTACCAATAGCCCTTAAAAGGGCCTTTTGTGTAAGTTTAACAGCTCGTTTACCTGTAAAAAAATACAAAGACTCTGCAACAGTAAAACCCACCACCCAACCAACCCCCCAAAATAAAAAACCTAACTCTAACAAAAACCTAAGCTACCCATTCAGTTCTTTTACATTGCCCTTAAAATGACATTTAGCTTTTTTTAAGAAAGCCCAAACCCTAATCTAAAAAAAAAACACCCCAACAAAGTTAAAAAAAGCTAACACTAACCCCCGAAGATCCACTTACAGTTTTTGAAGTCCGGACATTCAGGCAGCAAGAAGTCTTCATCCAGGCAGCAAGGTCTTCATCCATCCAGGCGGCGTCTTCTATCTCCATCCCGGCGGGATCTTCTATCTTCATCCCGGCGGAGCGGAGCAAGTCCATCCTTGAAGACATCTGGCGCGGAGCGTCCTCTTCATAGGTCACCACCGTACACTGAATCTTCAATGGAAGGGAGCCTTTTCAAAATAGGATGAGAGCTACTGAAATTTAATTGGCTATTCAAATCATATTCAAATCTACCTCTCTACAATGCAAGGGAGCCTTTTCAAAATTGCGTCCCTTGCATTCCTATTGGCTGATTTGATTTTTGTCATTCAAATCAGCCAATAGGAATGCAAGGGACGCCATTTTGAAAAGGCTCCCTTGCATTGAAGATTCAGTGTACAGCAGTGACCGTATGAAGAGGACGCTCCTCGCCGGATGTCTTCAAGGATGGACCCGCTCCGCGCCCGGGAAGAAGATAGAAGATGCCACCGGGATGAAGACAGAAGATACCGCCTGGATGGATGAAGACCTCGCCGCCTGGATGAAGACTTCTCGCCGCCTGGATGTCCGGACTTCAGAAACTGTAAGTGGATCGTCAGGGAGTTAGAAATAGGTTTTTTTAACTTTTTTTGGGTGGGTTTTTTTTTTTAGATTTGGGTTTGGCTTTCTTATAAGAGCTTAATGCCCTTTTAAGGGCAATGTAAAAGAGCCCTTTTAAGGGCAATGCCCATACAAATGCCCTTTTCAGGGCAATGGGTAGCTTAGGTTTTTGTTAGTTAGGTTTTTTATTTTGGGGGGCTGGTTGGGTGGTGGGTTTTACTGTTGGGGGGGTCTTTGTATTTTTTTTTACAGGTAAAAGTGCTGTTAAACTTAGGGCAATGCCCTACAAAAGGTATTGGTAGTTTATTGTAGGCTAGGGGTTTTTTTATTTTGGGGGGCTTTTTATTTTTATAGGGCTATTAGATTAGGTGTAATTGTTTTTATTTTGGATAATTTAATTTGTTATTTTTCGTAATTTAGTGTTTGTTATTTTTTGTAATTTAGTATTTTTTATTTTTGTAATTTTAGAATTTTTTTTTTTTTTAGTAGTGTTAGGTTTTTTTAATGTGTAATTTAGTATATTTAATTGGTAGTTATTTTATTTTAATTTTAGTATAATAGTTATGTTAGGTTAATTTATAGTTTAAACTTAGGTTTTTTTAATTTCACAGGTAAGTTTTTATTTATTTTAAGATAGGGATATTGTAATTTTAATTTAAAGTTAGGGGGTTGTTAAATTTTAGGGTTAATAGTTTAATTTAGTTGTTTGCGATGTTGGGGGCTTGCGGTTTAGGGGTTAATAGGTTTAGTTAGTTGTGGTGATGTGGGAGGCCGGAGCTTTAGGGTTTAATAACTTTATTTAGTGACAGCGATTTTGGGGAGCGACGGAATAGGGGTTCATAACTTTATTATAGTGTTGGGGTGCGGGGGAATAGGGGTTATAAACTTTATTATAGTGGTGGCGATGTTGGGGTGCGGCGGAATAGGGGTTAATAACTTTTATTAGTGGCGGCAATGTGGGTGGGTGGCAGATTAGGAGTTAATAAGTTTTAAATAGTGTTTGCGGTGTGGGAGGGTGGCGGTTTTGGGGTTAATAGGTAGTTTATGGGTGTTAGTGTACTTTGTAACATTTTAGTTATGAGTTTTGTGTTACAGTTGTTGCGCAAAACCCATAACTACTGGTCTCCGATAGCGTAATGAATCATGTCGGTATAGGCTGGAACGCAGGCATTTTAGCCTCACCGCACAACCTGTAATACCAGCGCTATGAAAATCCCAAGCAAAAATTTAATTATTTTTAGTTCGGGATTGACGCTGCGTTACAGGCTAAAATGCTTGCGGTACAGCTATTCCGACAAGACTCGTAATGGCTGCGTTACTGTTTTTACGCTGAAATGGCCATTTTTCCAGCGTTGAATCCGTAACGCAAAAATCGTAATCAAGCCGAAAATATATTAACCCCTAATCCGCCACCCCCCACATCTCAAAACATCTAATTAACCTATTAACCCCTAAACCGACATCACCCCACAACGCAATATACCTTAATAAGGTATTAACCCCTAATCTGCCATTCACCCATATAGCAAAGTACCTATTAAAAATATTTACCCCTAAACCGCCATCCCCCACCAACGCAATAAACTTAATTAAACTATAAACCCCTAAACTGATTTGAACAGCCAATAGGATTTCAGTAGCTCTCATCCTATTGGCTGATTTGAATTTGAATAAGAATTCAAGGTACCCCATATTTAAACGTGTACCTTGAATTCAATCCTCAGCAAGCGGCGGGATCGTACGAAGAGGATCTTCACGCTCCATGACTCCGCGGTTGCCGGTCTTCAGTTCCGCCATCACTGGTCTTCAGTTCCACTATCACCGGTCTTCAGTTCCGCCGGCTTGTTCCTGGAAGAAGATAGAAGAGGTCGCCGCTTGGAAGAAGTTGTCAGCCGATTGGAAGAAGACTTCACCGCCTGGAACAGGACTTTCTCCGCCGGACTTCAGGAACCGTGAGTATCTAACTAGGGGTTAGACTCTTTTATTTTTTTATTTTTTTAAGATTAGGGTTATGGGCACTCTTAAAAGAGCTGAATGTCCTTTTAAGGGCAGTAGAAAAGCAATGCCCATACAAATGACCCTTTAGGGGTAATGGATAGTTTAGGTTTTTTAGTGTTAGGTTTATTTATTTTGGGGGGTTTGGTGGGTGGTGGGTTTTACTGTTAGGGGGGACTAAGAATGTTTTATCAAAGCCCTATGGCTGCAAGTTCTCACAAGAACTTGATCTGCGTAATTTAACAAGCAGCGATCACCAGACCGCCGCTTCCCTTACCTCTTCGCCACCTCTAAGGTGGCAAAATTCAATCTCCGCGGTCTAGTCCGACCAAGTAGATTGACAGCTTGATTGGCTGTGCGCGGGCAGGGGGTGGGATTAAACGTGAGTGCAAAATTGCGCTTGTGTGCAATGATGATTACCTGCGGGTAATTTCGCCCCGCCACAGATGAGCCTAGGTGTACAGGGGCGCGTAAACGCGCCCCTGTCCGCCTCAGCTTTGATAAATCTAGCCATTAGGGCAATGCCCTAGAAAAAAAAAAGCCCTTTTAAGGGCTATTGGTAGTTTAGCATTAGATTAAGGGGTGTTTTTATTTTGGGGGGGATTTTTATTTTCATACGCCTAGATTTAGAGTTCTGCGTTAGCCGTCAAAACCAGCGTTAGGGGGTCCTAACGCTGGTTTTGGCCTCCCGCTGGTATTTAGAGTCAGACAGGAAATGGTCTAACGCTCACTTTGCAGCCGCGACTTTTCCATACCGCAGATCCCCTTACGTCAATTGCGTATCCTATCTTTTCAATGGGATCTTTCTAACGCCGGTATTTAGAGTCTTGGCTGAAGTGAGCGTAAGAAATCTAACGACAAGACTCCAGCCGCAGAAAAAAGCCAGGAGTTAAGAGCTTTCTGGGCTAACGCTGGTTCATAAAGCTCTTAACTACTGTGCTCTAAAGTAGTGTGTAGGTATGTTAAAGTGTGCGCAAGAGGCACCAAGCTGCTCCAACCCTAAAGTCCCTCACGTTAGGGAAAAAAGATATGCAAAAGAATGAAAAATCAGGAGAAGCGCTAAACAAAGCTAAAGGTGCTACAATAAAAACAAAGTGAGATAAATGACTTGCTATGCAAATATGATTTAATCAGACAATCATAGAGGTACAAATCCTGCAAAGATAAAGTGCATAAATGTAAGGATATTAAAAAATCGGACGTCTCCGATATATTAAAACACAAATAAAAACAAATGACTACTGTTGCCAATATAGAACTTATCTCTGTATTATGAGAGGAAGTTGACAATGAATAACTAAAGTCCTCAGAAGAGAAGAAAAAGAGATCAAAGCCGGGTAAAAGTTAACCCGTTTTACCTTCAGGCGTACCGTCCGTGTGTTTGGAATCACCTCCGTGAGGCATATGTATATCCCGTGACGTCACTGATCGGGAGGCGTCGTCTCTGAAGGGAAATCCTATTGGTCAGGATAACTTGACAGATGAACTATAGCGGCCGCTATATTATAGATGTAAATCCCCGCTCTTAGTGCAAAACCGCACGCAGGGTAGTAGTATATCCAGATCTCTCTTATAGACCTTGTAGTATACGGACTTTGATGTGCAACTTGGGACCGGCTTGACTTAGGCGCGTGGCCCTTCACAATGCGGTCCTCGTGCTCTCCGTGGATAGCTGAAAACTTGTTACTTCAACAGAGTGTTAGAGTCCTTTTAGACAATGTATGAAGTGTAAGGTAGCTGTAACTTCTCATCACATCCTTAAAATGTGTTTTTGTCTCAATTATGTTATTTATCACCATAATTTCTAAGTCAAGAAAAGTGACTTTTTCTTGACTGTAATTAAATGTGAATTTAAGGCCTTTATCGTTGGTGTTCATATTCGTTAGCATGTTATTTAACTCCATTTCAGAACCTCTCCAGATCATCAGCATATCGTCTATGTATCTACTATATCCCGATCAGTGATGTCACAGGATATACATACGCCTCACGGAGGTGATTCCAAACACACGGACGGTACGCCTGAAGGTAAAATGGGTTAACTTTTACCCGGCTTTGATCTCTTTTTCTTCTCTTCTGAGGACATTAGTTATTCATTGTCGACTTCCTCTCATAATACAGAGATAAGTTCTATATTGGCAACAGTAGTCATTTGTTTTTATTTGTGTTTTAATATATCGGAGACGTCCGATTTTTTAATATCCTTACATTTATGCACTTTATCTTTGCAGGATTTGTACCTCTATGATTGTCTGATTAAATCATATTTGCATAGCAAGTCATTTATCTCACTTTGTTTTTATTGTAGAACCTTTAGCTTTGTTTAGCGCTTCTCCTGATTTTTCATTCTTGTGCTCTAAAGTACACTAACACCCATAAACTACCTATGTACCCCTAAACCGAGGCCCCCCCCCCCACATCGCTGCCACTCTATTAAAAATTTTTAACCCCTAATCTGCCGACCGCACACCGCCGCAACCTACGTTATACCTATGTACCCCTAATCTACTGCCCCTAACACCGCCGACCCCTATATTATATTTATTAACCCCTAATCTGCCGCCCCCAACGTCGCCGCCACCTACCTACAATTATTAACCCCTAATCTGCCGACCGGACCTCACCGCTACTATAATAAAGTTATTAACCCCTAATCCGCCTCACTCCCGCCTCAATAACCCTATAATAAATAGTATTAACCCCTAATCTGCCCTCCCTAACATCACCGGCACCTAACTTCAAGTATTAACCCCTAATCTGCCATTCACCCATATAGCAAAGTACCTATTAAAAATATTTACCCCTAAACCGCCATCCCCCACCAACGCAATAAACTTAATTAAACTATAAACCCCTAAACTGATTTGAACAGCCAATAGGATTTCAGTAGCTCTCATCCTATTGGCTGATTTGAATTTGAATAAGAATTCAAGGTACCCCATATTTAAACGTGTACCTTGAATTCAATCCTCAGCAAGCGGCGGGATCGTACGAAGAGGATCTTCACGCTCCATGACTCCGCGGTTGCCGGTCTTCAGTTCCGCCATCACTGGTCTTCAGTTCCACTGTCACCGGTCTTCAGTTCCGCCGGCTTGTTCCTGGAAGAAGATAGAAGAGGTCGCCGCTTGGAAGAAGTTGTCAGCCGATTGGAAGAAGACTTCACCGCCTGGAACAGGACTTTCTCCGCCGGACTTCAGGAACCGTGAGTATCTAACTAGGGGTTAGACTCTTTTATTTTTTTATTTTTTTAAGATTAGGGTTATGGGCACTCTTAAAAGAGCTGAATGTCCTTTTAAGGGCAGTAGAAAAGCAATGCCCATACAAATGACCCTTTAGGGGTAATGGATAGTTTAGGTTTTTTAGTGTTAGGTTTATTTATTTTGGGGGGTTTGGTGGGTGGTGGGTTTTACTGTTAGGGGGGACTAAGAATGTTTTATCAAAGCCCTACGGCTGCAAGTTCTCACAAGAACTTTATCTGCGTAATTTAACAAGCAGCGATCACCAGACCGCCGCTTCCCTTACCTCTTCGCCACCTCTAAGGTGGCAAAATTCAATCTCCGCGGTCTAGTCCGACCAAGTAGATTGACAGCTTGATTGGCTGTGCGCGGGCAGGGGGTGGGATTAAACGTGAGTGCAAAATTGCGCTTGTGTGCAATGATGATTACCTGCGGGTAATTTCGCCCCGCCACAGATGAGCCTAGGTGTACAGGGGCGCGTAAACGCGCCCCTGTCCGCCTCAGCTTTGATAAATCTAGCCATTAGGGCAATGCCCTAGAAAAAAAAAGCCCTTTTAAGGGCTATTGGTAGTTTAGCATTAGATTAAGGGGTGTTTTTATTTTGGGGGGGATTTTTATTTTCATACGCCTAGATTTAGAGTTCTGCGTTAGCCGTCAAAACCAGCGTTAGGGGGTCCTAACGCTGGTTTTGGCCTCCCGCTGGTATTTAGAGTCAGACAGGAAATGGTCTAACGCTCACTTTGCAGCCGCGACTTTTCCATACCGCAGATCCCCTTACGTCAATTGCGTATCCTATCTTTTCAATGGGATCTTTCTAACGCCGGTATTTAGAGTCTTGGCTGAAGTGAGCGTAAGAAATCTAACGACAAGACTCCAGCCGCAGAAAAAAGCCAGGAGTTAAGAGCTTTCTGGGCTAACGCTGGTTCATAAAGCTCTTAACTACTGTGCTCTAAAGTAGTGTGTAGGTATGTTAAAGTGTGCGCAAGAGGCACCAAGCTGCTCCAACCCTAAAGTCCCTCACGTTAGGGAAAAAAGATATGCAAAAGAATGAAAAATCAGGAGAAGCGCTAAACAAAGCTAAAGGTGCTACAATAAAAACAAAGTCAGATAAATGACTTGCTATGCAAATATGATTTAATCAGACAATCATAGAGGTACAAATCCTGCAAAGATAAAGTGCATAAATGTAAGGATATTAAAAAATCGGACGTCTCCAATATATTAAAACACAAATAAAAACAAATGACTACTGTTGCCAATATAGAACTTATCTCTGTATTATGAGAGGAAGTTGACAATGAATAACTAAAGTCCTCAGAAGAGAAGAAAAAGAGATCAAAGCCGGGTAAAAGTTAACCCGTTTTACCTTCAGGCGTACCGTCCGTGTGTTTGGAATCACCTCCGTG
Organism: Bombina bombina; assembly: GCF_027579735.1. Lineage (NCBI taxonomy): Eukaryota > Metazoa > Chordata > Amphibia > Anura > Bombinatoridae > Bombina > Bombina bombina. Next base: position 793,650,757 of record NC_069504.1, read on the forward strand.
AGGCATATGTATATCCCGTGACGTCACTGATCGGGAGGCGTCGTCTCTGAAGGGAAATCCTATTGGTCAGGATAACTTGACAGATGAACTATAGCGGCCGCTATATTATAGATGTAAATCCCCGCTCTTAGTGCAAAACCGCACGCAGGGTAGTAGTATATCCAGATCTCTCTTATAGACCTTGTAGTATACGGACTTTGATGTGCAACTTGGGACCGGCTTGACTTAGGCGCGTGGCCCTTCACAATGCGGTCCTCGTGCTCTCCGTGGATAGCTGAAAACTTGTTACTTCAACAGAGTGTTAGAGTCCTTTTAGACAATATATGAAGTGTAAGGTAGCTGTAACTTCTCATCACGTCCTTAAAATGTGTTTTTGTCTCAATTATGTTATTTATCACCATAATTTCTAAGTCAAGAAAAGTGACTTTTTCTTGACTGTAATTAAATGTGAATTTAAGGCCTTTATCGTTGGTGTTCATATTCGTTAGCATGTTATTTAACTCCATTTCAGAACCTCTCCAGATCATCAGCATATCGTCTATGTATCTACTATATCCCGATCAGTGATGTCACAGGATATACATACGCCTCACGGAGGTGATTCCAAACACACGGACGGTACGCCTGAAGGTAAAATGGGTTAACTTTTACCCGGCTTTGATCTCTTTTTCTTCTCTTCTGAGGACATTAGTTATTCATTGTCGACTTCCTCTCATAATACAGAGATAAGTTCTATATTGGCAACAGTAGTCATTTGTTTTTATTTGTGTTTTAATATATCGGAGACGTCCGATTTTTTAATATCCTTACATTTATGCACTTTATCTTTGCAGGATTTGTACCTCTATGATTGTCTGATTAAATCATATTTGCATAGCAAGTCATTTATCTCACTTTGTTTTTATTGTAGAACCATTAGCTTTGTTTAGCGCTTCTCCTGATTTTTCATTCTTGTGCTCTAAAGTACACTAACACCCATAAACTACCTATGTACCCCTAAACCGAGGCCCCCCCCACATCGCTGCCACTCTATTAAAAAATTTTAACCCCTAATCTGCCGACCGCACACCGCCGCAACCTACGTTATACCTATGTACCCCTAATCTACTGCCCCTAACACCGCCGACCCCTATATTATATTTATTAACCCCTAATCTGCCGCCCCCAACGTCGCCGCCACCTACCTACAATTATTAACCCCTAATCTGCCGACCGGACCTCACCGCTACTATAATAAAGTTATTAACCCCTAATCCGCCTCACTCCCGCCTCAATAACCCTATAATAAATAGTATTAACCCCTAATCTGCCCTCCCTAACATCACCGGCACCTAACTTCAAGTATTAACCCCTAATCTGCCGACCGGACCTCACCGCTACTCTAATAAATTTATTAACCCCTAAAGCTAAGTCTAACCCTAACCCTAACACCACCCTAAGTTAAATATAATTTTTATCTAACGAAATAAATTAACTCTTATTAAATAAATTATTCCTATTTAAAGCTAAATACTTACCTGTAAAATAAACCCTAATATAGCTACAATATAAATAATAATTATATTGTAGCTATTTTAGGATTAATATTTATTTTACAGGCAACTTTGTATTTATTTTAACCAGGTACAATAGCTATTAAATAGTTAATAACTATTTAATAGCTACCTAGTTAAAATAATTACAAAATTACCTGTAAAATAAATCCTAACCTAAGTTACAATTAAACCTAACACTACACTATCAATAAATAAATTAAATAAAATACCTACAATTATCTACAATTAAACCTAACACTACACTATCAATAAATTAATTACATACAAATACCTACAAATAAATACAATTAAATAAACTACAACAACAATTTTAAGCTAATTACACCTCCTCTAAGCCCCCTAATAAAATAACAAAGCCCCTCAAAATAAAAAAGTGCCCTACCCTATTCTAAAATACAAATAGAAAAGCTCTTTTACCTTACCAGCCCTTAAAAGGGCCTTTTGCGGGGCATACCCCAAGGAATTCTGCTCTTTTGCCTATAAAAAAAAAATACAATACCCCCCCCAACATTACAACCCACCACCCACATACCCCTAATCTAACCCAAACCCCCCTTAAATAAACCTAACACTAAGCCCCTGAAGATCTCCCTACCTTATCTTCACCACGCCGGGTATCACCGATCCGTCCAGAGGAGGCTCCGACGTCTTCATCCAAGCCGAAGCGGGGGCTGAAGACGTCCATCATCGGGCTGAAGAGATCCATCATCCAGCTGAAGAGGTCCATCATCGGGCTGAAGTCTTCTATCAAGCGGCATCTTCAATCTTCTTTCTTCCGGATCCATCTTCATCCGCCGACGCGGAACATCCATCCTGGCCGACGACTTCCCGACGAATGATGGTTCCTTTAAATGACGTCATCCAAGATGGCGTCCCTCAAATTCCGATTGGCTGATAGGATTCTATCAGCCAATCGGAATTAAGGTAGGAAAATTCTGATTGGCTGATGGAATCAGCCAATCAGATTCAAGTTCAATCCGATTGGCTGATCCAATCAGCCAATCAGATTGAGCTCCCATTCTATTGGCTGATCGGAACACCCAATAGAATGCGAGCTCAATCTGATTGGCTGATTCCATCAGCCAATCAGAATTTTCCTTCCTTAATTCCGATTGGCTGATAGAATCCTATCAGCCAATCGGAATTCGAGGGAAGCCATCTTGGATGACGTCCCTTAAAGGAACCGTCATTCTGTGTTAGGAGGTCGGAAGAAGAGGATGGATCCGCGCCGGAGGTCTTGAAGATGGAGCCGCTCGTCGACGGATGGAAGAAGATAGAAGATGCCGCTTGGATGAAGATGTCTACCGGTCCGGATCTCCTCTTCTGCCCAGATAGGATGAAGACTTCAGCCCCGATGATGGACCTCTTCAGCCGCCGCTTGGATCAAGACTTCAGCTGGAGGATGGACGTCTTCAGCCCCCGCTTGGGCTTGGATGAAGACTTTGGAGCCTCGACCGATCGGTGATACCCGGCGTGGTGAAGATAAGGTAGGAAGATCTTCAGGGGCTTAGTGTTAGGTTTATTTAAGGGGGGTTTGGGTTAGATTAGGGGTATGTGGGTGGTGGGTTGTTATGTTGGGGGGGGTATTGTATGTTTTTTGTTTTTTGAAGATGCCGCTTGATAGAAGACTTCAGCTGGATGATGGATCTCTTCAGCCCGATAATGGACCTCTTCAGCCGAATGATGGATCACTTCAGCTCGATGATGGACCTCTTCAGCCGATGATGGATCTCTTCAGCCCGATGATGGACCTCTTCAGCCCGATGATGGATGTCTTCAGCTCCCGCTTGGGCTTGGATGAAGATTTCGGAGCCTCCTCTGGACAGATCGGTGATACCCGGCGTGGTGAAGATAAGGTAGGGAGATCTTCAGGGGCTTAGTGTTAGGTTTATTTAAGGGGGGTTTGGGTTAGATTAGGGGTATGTGGTTGGTGGGTTGTAATGTTGGGGGGGTATTGTATGTTTTTTTTTACAGGCAAAAGAGCAGAATTCTTTGGGCATGCCCCGCAAAATGCCCTTTTAAGGGCTGGTAAGGTAAAAGAGCTTTTCTATTTGTACTTTAGAATAGGGTAGGGCATTTTTTTATTTTGGGGGGCTTTGTTATTTTATTAGGGGGCTTAGAGTAGGTGTAATTAGCTTAAAATTGTTGTAATATTTTTCTAATGTTTGTAAATTATTTTTTTTATTTTTTGTAACTTAGTTCTTTTTTTATTTTTTGTACTTTAGTTAGTTTATTTAATTGTATTTAATTGTAGGTATTTGTATGATTTAATTTATTGATAGTGTAGTGTTAGGTTTAATTGTAGATAATTGTAGGTATTTTATTTAATTAATTTATTGATAGTGTAGTGTTAGGTTTAATTGTAACTTAGGTTAGGATTTATTTTACAGGTAATTTTGTAATTATTTTAACTAGGTAGCTATTAAATAGTTATTAACTATTTAATAGCTATTGTACCTGGTTAAAATAAATACAAAGTTGCCTGTAAAATAAATATAAATCCTAAAATAGCTACAATATAATTATAATTTATATTGTAGCTATATTAGGGTTTATTTTACAGGTAAGTATTTAGCTTTAAATAGGAATAATTTATTTAATAAGAGTTAATTTATTTTGTTAGATAAAAATTATATTTAACTTAGGGGGGTGTTAGTGTTAGGGTTAGACTTAGCTTTAGGGGTTAATAAATTTATTAGAGTAGCGGTGAGGTCCGGTCGGCAGATTAGGGGTTAATACTTGAAGTTAGGTGTCGGTGATGTTAGGGAGGGCAGATTAGGGGTTAATACCATTTATTATAGGGTTATTGAGGCGGGAGTGAGGCGGATTAGGGGTTAATAACTTTATTATAGTAGCGTTGAGGTCCGGTTGGCAGATTAGGGTTTAATAAGTGTAGGTAGGTGGCGGCGACGTTGGGGGCGGTAGATTAGGGGTTAATAAATATAATATAGGGGTCGGCGGTGTTAGGGGCAGCAGATTAGGGGTACATAGGGATAACGTAGGTTGCGGCGGTGTACGGAGCGGCAGATTAGGGGTTAAAAATAATATGCAGGGGTCGACGATAGCGGGGGCGGCAGATTAGGGGTTAATAAGTGTAAGGTTAGGGGTGTTTAGACTCGGGGTACATGTTAGGGTGTTAGGTGCAGACTGGGGGAATCGTGCACGAGCACGTTTTTGAAGCTGGCCGCGTCCGTAAGCACCACTGGTATTTAGAGTTGCAGTGGCGGTAAATTATGCTCTACGCTCCCTTTTTGGAGCCTAACGCAGCCCTTCTGTGAACTCTAAATACCAGCGATATTTAAAAGGTGCGGGGGAAAAAAAGCATGCGTAGCTAACGCACCCCTTTGGCCGCAAAACTCTAAATCTAGCGGATAATGATTAGGTTTAATATTTTTATTTTTGATCATTTTGTTTATTATTTTCTGTAATGTTAAACTTTTTTATTTTTTGTAATCTTAGATTAATTTAATTTTAGGTTTTTTATTTTTAAGTAATGTTAGCTTTTTTATTTTAATTGTTTGTAACTTAATATTTTTTAATTTAGGTAATTGGGGTTAATTTAGGGGGTGTTAGATTAGGGGGTATTGGTTAGGGGCTTAGTAATTTAATTAGTTATTTGCGCTGTGTGGGTTTGGCGGTTTAGGGGTTAATAGTTTTATTAGGATTATTGCGTTGTGTGGGGATGGCAGATTAGGGGTTAATAAATTTATAAGGTTTGTTGCGATGTGGGTTAATGGCGGATTAGGGGTTAATAGTTTTAATAGGTACTTTGTGATGTGGGTTAATGGCATATTAGGGTTAATATTTTTACTAGGTATATCGCGATGTGGGTTAATGGTGGATTAAGGGTTAATATTTTAATTAGGCATATTGCGTTGTGGGGGGTTGTCGGTTTCGGGGTTAATACTTTTATTATTAGTTCCGATGTGGATTTGATGGCGTATATAGGCGTTTTACGCGTCAGGTTTATTTTTGGGAGGCGGGTTAGACTTTTACGGGAGATTTGTTATTTTTTTTTATTTTCTTAGGCGCCAGCAGTTTCTAAAGTGCCGTATATCACTGGCGACTCCAGAAATTTGTATTTACGCTCATTTCTGGACATCGCTAGTTTATCCGACTTACAGCACTTTATGAACTGCCGGCGGGGTTTATTGGATACCCTGATGTGCAAGGTGAAATTACGGGTGACGAGGGTTTCAGCGGTTGCGCTGAAGACTGCTCCGTATATGTAATCTCGCCCAAGGTGTTTATGAGCATAGCATAAATATACAAATAGCAACTAACAATTTAAATTGAATCTCTTTATTAAACTTTATTATATCCACCAATAACCATGTAATACAAAACTTTATTGCATGAAGGATACAACCATACTGGCACTTAAGGGTTAATACCCGTTATTTGCTGACAGCAGTGTACTAGCTTTAAGGTTTAATACCTGTTTATAAAGAGCAGCAATAATGTCTCCTTTGGTAATCGGAATTATGAAGTGTTTAAAACTCATCCCTCCATTCAATGCCAAACTGTTTCAATAGTATACAAGCACTTAAAGGGACACTGAACCCAAATTCTTTCTTTCTTGATTCAGATAGAGCATGCAATTTTAAGCAACTTTCCAATTGACTCCTATTATCACATTTTCTTCATTCTCTTGCTATCTTTATTTGTTCTCTTGCTATCTTTTCTTTTTCAAATAAAAATAGCAAAGGAACAAAGAAAAATTGCTAATAGGAGTAAATTAGAAAGTTGCTTAAAATTGCATGCTCTTTCTAAATCACGAAAGAAAAAAATTTGGGTTCAGTGTCCCTTTAACGGGTTAATTTCCCGTCTATAAGGTATTACCAAGTTGTTGTAAAAGTGGATATCTTTACCATACACACAGTCTCAAAACATCATTTAGGTACAAGTGGCTATAAAACTTATTTTTATTTTGTGCATTATACAAACATTTTTTCAAAAAAAACAAAAACAAAACTATATACATCATTCTGCATTATCGGTGACCATAATGCAATTTGAAACTAATTATGCTCAGTTCAGGTGTTTAACCACTTCGCTACTTTGATTTTCAGAGCTATTAATCTAGGCCCATTTTGGCATACTTCATGGCCGCCAAATACAATCATATAAAAAAATTGTTAACTTTTTCGCAAACTTAGGATTTCTCACTGAGAATTATTTACAAACTAATACAATCATAAGAGGAATGATTGTAAAAGCTTCTCTGGGTTCGCTTTATTCAGAAATAGCAGACATGAATGGCTTTGCATTGGTTTGTGAAAATTAGAAAGCTGCTAATTGCAGCTGCGCTCCACACTTTTGAAATTCCTGCCAGTGAAGGGGTTAATTATTAAGCTTGTAAATTGTAATGTTAATTTTTGCTGTAGTGTAGAGATGAACCTCCCACCTGACACCTCCCACCCCCTGATCCCTCCTAAACAGCTCTCTCCCCCCCACCACCACTTGGTCACCACCATTTTAGGCACCGGCAGACAGACTGCCAGTGCGCAGTTTAGGGCTTTTATTAAAATGTATTTATTACTGTAGTGTAGTCGTCCCTTCTCACCTTCCTACCTCCCATATGCCCCCACAGCTCTCTTACCCTCCCATTGACTACCACTATGTAACAAACTAGCGCCTAGATTTAGAGTTCTGCGGCCAAAGGGGTGCGTTAGCTACGCATGCTTTTTTCCCCCGCACCTTTTAAATACCGCTGGTATTTAGAGTTCACAGAAGGGCTGCGTTAGGCTCCAAAAAGGGAGCATATAGCATAATTTACCGCCACTGCAACTCTAAATACCAGCGGTGCTTACGGACGCGGCCAGCTTCAAAAACGTGCTCGTGCACGATTCCCCCATAGGAAACAATGGGGCCGTTTGAGCTGGAAAAAAATCTAACACCTGCAAAAAAGCAGCATTCAGCTCCTAACGCAGCCCCATTGTTTCCTATGGGGAAACACTTCCTAAGTCTGCACCTAACACCCTAACATGTACCCCGAGTCTAAACACCCCTAACCTTACACTTATTAACCCCTAATCTGCCACCCCCGCTATCGCTGACCCCTGCATTATACTATTAACCCCTAATCTGCCGCTCCGTACACCGCCGCAACCTACGTTATCCCTATGTACCTCTAATCTGCTGCCCCTAACACCGCCGACCCCTATATTATATTTATTAACCCCTAATCTGCCGCCCCCAACGTCGCCGCCACCTACCTACAATTATTAACCCCTAATCTGCCAACCGGACCTCAACGCTACTATAATAAAGTTATTAACCCCTAATCCGCCTCACTCCCGCCTCAATAACCCTATAATAAATAGTATTAAACCCTAATCTGCCCTCCCTAACATCACCGACACCTAACTTCAAGTATTAACCTCTAATCTGCCGACCGGACCTCACCGCTACTCTAATAAATTTATTAACCCCTAAAGCTAAGTCTAACCCTAACACTAACACCCCCCCTAAGTTAAATATAATTTTTATCTAACGAAATAAATTATTTCTTATTAAATAAATTATTCCTATTTAAAGCTAAATACTTACCTGTAAAATAAACCCTAATATAGCTACAATATAAATTATAATAATATTGTAGCTATTTTAGGATTAATATTTATTTTACAGGCAACTTTGTATTTATTTTAACCAGGTACAATAGCTATTAAATAGTTAATAACTATTTAATAGCTACCTAGTTAAAATAATTACAAAATTACCTGTAAAATAAATCCTAACCTAAGTTACAATTAAACCTAACACTACACTATCAATAAATTAATTAAATAAAATACCTACAATTATCTACAATTAAACCTAACACTACACTATCAATAAATTAATTACATACAAATACCTACAAATAAATACAATTAAATAAACTAACTAAAGTACAAAAAATAAAAAAGAACTAAGTTACAAAAAATAAAAAAATTATTTACAAACATTAGAAAAATATTACAACAATTTTAAGCTAATTGCACCTACTCTAAGCCCCCTAATAAAATAACAAAGCCCCCCAAAATAAAAAAATGCCCTACCCTATTCTAAAATAAAAATTGAAAAGCTCTTTTACCTTACCAGCCCTTATAAAGGCCTTTTGCTGGGCATGCCCCAAAGAATTCTGCTCTTTTGCCTGTAAAAAAAAAATACAATACCCCCCCCAACATTATAACCCACCACCCACATACCCCTAATCTAACCCAAACCCCCTTAAATAAACCTAACACTAAGCCCCTATAGATCTCCCTACCTTATCTTCACCACGCCGGGTATCACCGATCCATCCAGAAGAGGCTCCGAAGTCTTCATCCAAGCCCAAGCGGGGGCTAAAGAGGTCCATCATCAGGCTGAAGAGGTCCATCATCCGGCTGAAGTCTTGATCCAAGCGGGGGCTGAAGAGGTCCATCATCGGAACAGCCAATAGAATGCGAGCTCAATCTGATTGGCTGATTGGATCAGCCAATCGGATTGAACTTGAATCTGATTGGCTGATTCCATCAGCCAATCAGAATTTTCCTACCTTAATTCCGATTGGCTGATAGAATCCTATCAGCCAATCGGAATTTGAGGGACGCCATCTTGGATGACGTCCCTTAAAGGAACCATCATTCGTCGGGAAGTCGTCGGCCAGGATGGATGTTCCGCGTCGGCGGGATGAAGATGGAGCCGGAAGAAAGAAGATTGAAGATGCCGCTTGATAGAAGACTTCAGCCGGATGATGGACCTCTTCAGCCCCCGCTTGGATCAAGACTTCAGCCGGATGATGGACCTCTTCAGCACGATGATGGACCTCTTCAGCCCCCGCTTGGGCTTGGATGAAGACTTCGGAGCCTCTTCTGGACGGATCGGTGATACCCGGCGTGGTGAAGATAAGGTAGGGAGATCTTCAGGGGCTTAGTGTTAGGTTTATTTAAGGGGGGTTCGGATTAGATTAGGGGTATGTGGGTGGTGGGTTGTAATGTGGGGGGGTATTGTATGTTTTTTTTTACAGGCAAAAGAGCAGAATTCTTTGGGCATGCCCCGCAAAAGGCCCTTTTAAGGGCTGGTAAGGAAAAAGAGCTTTTCAATTTTTATTTTAGAATAGGGTAGGGCATTTTTTTATTTTGGGGGGCTTTGTTATTTTATTAGGGGGCTTAGAGTAGGTGTAATTAGCTTAAAATTGTTGTAATATTTTTATAATGTTTGTAAATTATTTTTTTTATTTTTTGTAACTTAGTTCTTTTTTTAATTTTTGTACTTTAGTTAGTTTATTTAATTGTATTTATTTGTAGGTATTTGTATGTAATTAATTTATTGATAGTGTAGTAGTACCTACATCCAAATTACACAAAAGATTAGAGTGTTTCATTACCCCCTCAGCTATGCATAAATTACACATTATTAAAACTGCGTCCTTTATGCATGTCAGAGCTTGTGGGGAGGAATGGAATCCTGACTTTAGAGATGCATTGGTTTAACTCCTTATCCTAGTTGTTTGTGTTTATATTTTTAGGGCACTTTTTGGTGTCCAACATGTTTTCTTTTTTTTCAGTAGTCTCTTTAGTTTTGTATTTAAAGGGACACTGAACACAAATTTTTTCTTTCGTGATTCAGATAGAGCATGCAATTTTAAGCAACTTTCTAATTTACACATATTATCAATTTTTCTTCGTTCTCTTGCTTTCTTTATTTGAAAAAGATAGCATTTAAGCTAATTTTTGGTTCAGAACTATGGAAAGCGCTTGTTTATTGGTGGGTGAATTTATCCACCAATCAGCAAGAACAACACAGTTTGTTCACCAAAAATGAGCCGGCATCTAAACTTACATTCTTGCATTTCAAATAAAGATACCAAGAGAATGAAGACAATTTGATAATAGGAAAGTTGCTTAAAATTGCATTCTCTATCTGAATCACAAGAGAAAAATTTGGGTTCAGTGTCACTTTAATCACCAGCCTGTCAACTGTTTGCATTTCCACTCGTAATCTTGCACGTAATGGGATGGCCAGAAGGTTTTACTTTATTCTTGTAGGTGTTTGGTAAAATATACGTAGTTATTTTTCGGAATTAAGTTTTTAAAAAATGATATTCCTTTTTGTTACAAACTGCTATTTGTAACTGGCCCTTTAAATGAAAAATTGCCCTGCTTCCATGGATCGTGGAGAAGCCTATTTGCCAGCCTCCTTCCTCATGACTATGGCCCCTGGAAGATTGTGCCCCTGAGAACATATTAACTTTTATTGGGTGTGTATGGCCCTTTAAGAACCGTCTGGGGACATATTGTGACTTTGGTGAACAATGCCCCTTTAAGACTATGTCCCCAGACCCTGGCTTTCTCCCACTTGGTTCAGTGAATGGGACTTGCTGAGCCAGGTGCCACACAGGCAGAGTGTTCCACAGAAAGGGAGCACTATTACAAAGGCATTGGTTTTCATTGTGTGCCATTAAGAGTTAATTTTGTTCAATTCTAAATACAAGTTTGCTGGGATCAGCTCTAATTAAGTTTAGTGATAAACTTTCCCATTGTCTAATCAGACTGCTAGTATAAGGTGGACTGCATTGTTTTATTGTGTGTAATGTTATCTGCTGAAGTAATGTTGTGGCCTGTCAAAGGGCGTTGCCTCTCTATCTAAATGTATCTAAATGTGTGATTGAGGATTTTATGCCTCCCCCTGAGAGTGTCTTTTTTGCATGTAACCTCAATAAAAAGCAGGCTGTGTGCTCCAGCACATCAGACCTATCCTGACCCTCTAACTTGCAGCTTTGACTCATATTTGTAGGGGACAGCTTATATCACTACAGGGATTGCTGACTACGGTGCTGATGATTCTTTGGTGAGCGCTAGGAGCATCCTTTTCTACGGTCCAACTTCCAGCCAGCCTGGAGGCAACCGTAACATTTGGCGGCAGCGGTGGGATAGCGTCCTAGCGCAAGGAGCAGCACCACAACAGCACTGGTATCGTAGGATAGTTATTGAGGGCAACGCTAGCCACTGCGCAGTGTCCCTACCTACAGCAGCATGGAGCTGACAAGACACTGGTCAGAACCCTGTGAAGAGCACCTCAACCTGATCCGTCGCTATGAGGGCGCTGATTTCGTTCCAGAGGTAAAGAGGCGGCTAGTCCGATATGGTCCAGACCCTGCGCAGGAGGTAGTCAGTCGAATCATCCGAAAATTGGCTACTGAGAACGAAGCGGCACGAGCCTTTGAGCGCCAACTGTGGAGTTTGGGGGTATGGACACCTGCTCTCCAGCGAGAAAATGAGTTACAGGGGGCAGAGACAGTTGGTCCTGTCCCCCAGCAGCAGAGGAATATGCAGGGAATTGGGAGCCCAGACTCCATTCCCCAGCGGCAGGCTGAGTTACAGGGGGCAGAGACAGTTGGTCCTGTCCCCCAGCAGCAGAGTGAATTGCAGGGAATTGGGAGCCCAGACTCCATTCCCCAGCGGCAGGCTGAGTTACAGGGGGCAGAGACAGTTGGTCCTGTCCCCCAGCAGCAGAGTGAATTGCAGGGAATTGGGAGCCCAGACTCCATTCCCCAGCTGCAGGCTGAGTTACAGGGGGCAGAGACAGTTGGTCCTGTCCCCCAGCAGCAGAGGAATATGCAGGGAATTGGGAGCCCAGACTCCATTCCCCAGCGGCTGGAAGTATGTATGGGAGAGGAGCTTGTAACCCCCTCTCCCCAGCGGCAGCTTAACGCACCAGGGGGAGACAGTAAGCCCCACAACCGTGCAGATGGGACCGTGGTCTCTGCACTTACAGCACAGGGGGCAGAGACAGTTGCTCCTGTCCCCCATCAGCAGAGTGAGATGCAGTGGATTGGGAGCCCAGTCTCCATTCTCCAGCTAACTCCTAACTTGGGCCCAGGGTTAACAGTGGAGATGTTAACCCCCACTGACCCCCACGTTCCCTTTGCCACCGGGCAGGACTATGCCCCAATGCCCCCAGCAGAAGAGCTGGCATTAGGACAGAGCGCTGCTGGCCTCTGCCCTACAGACCCCCTTGTTACAGGGCTGGCCTGCAAACCCCTCACCCCAGCAGAAGAGCTGGCAACAGGACAGAGCGCTGCTGGCCTCTGCCCTACAGACCCCCTTGTTACAGGACTGGCCTGCAAACCCCTCACCCCAGCAGAAGCGCTGGCACCAGGGCAGAGTGCCGCTGGCCTCTGCCCCCCAAGTACCACCAGCTATTTGCCCAGCGGCGCCAGGAAGGCCGAGGATGCTACACTTTCATCCTACAACCTGGAACCTACAGGCCAGTACTACTTATTGTGGGGGGGCTACTTTGCTGCTAATGTTTATTTGTGGGTGGGTTGCGAGACTAACTTAGGCACTGACCGACAGAAGGTCAGGTGCCTGGTTAGTCTCCCTCCAAAAGGGGAGATATGTTACAAACTGCTATTTGTAACTGCCCCTTTAAATGAAAAATTGCCCTGCTTCCATGGATCGTGGAGAAGCCTATTTGCCAGCCTCCTTCCTCATGACTATGGCCCCTGGAAGATTGTGCCCCTGAGAACATATTAACTTTTATTGGGTGTGTATGGCCCTTTAAGAACCGTCTGGGGACATATTGTGACTTTGGTGAACAATGCCCCTTTAAGACTATGTCCCCAGACCTGTAAAATAGCTTATCCCTGGCTTTCTCCCACTTGGTTCAGTGAATGGGACTTGCTGAGCCAGGTGCCACACAGGCAGAGTGTTCCACAGAAAGGGAGCACTATTACAAAGGCATTGGTTTTCATTGTGTGCCATTAAGAGTTAATTTTGTTCAATTCTAAATACAAGTTTGCTGGGATCAGCTCTAATTAAGTTTAGTGATAAACTTTCCCATTGTCTAATCAGACTGCTAGTGATAAGGTGGACTGCATTGTTTTATTGTGTGTAATGTTATCTGCTGAAGTAATGTTGTGGCCTGTCAAAGGGCGTTGCCTCTCTATCTAAATGAATCTAAATGTGTGATTGGGGATTTTATGCCTCCCCCTGAGAGTGTCTTTTTTGCATGTAACCTCAATAAAAAGCAGGCTGTGTGCTCCAGCACATCAGACCTATCCTGACCCTCTAACTTGCAGCTTTGACTCATGTTTGTAGGGGACAGCTTATATCACTACAGGGATTGTTGACTACGGTGCTGATGATTCTTTGGTGAGCGCTAGGAGCATCCTTTTCTACGGTCCAACTTCCAGCCAGCCTGGAGGCAACCGTAACACTTTTTCATTCAAGAATGTGTTTTGCTAAAATGTTGTGTCATAAAGTCAGTTGGTTTTTATGTTTAAATTAGTGCTCATTTTGACCATTTTGCCTGTAGGCTTAATCACTATTTCTGTATTATCTTTTAATTATTTTAATCCATGTATTTGCTTTTTATGTAAACTAGAAGAAGAATTAACTTCCAATTTGTCTATATCCGTTTTAACCAATTCCATAAAATTTCCACTAGGGCAAACTTTTGATTAATAGGATAATATGATGATTTAGGTCTCACACAATTCTCCAAGTGAGGTAAATATGGGATCTACTCTGAGCCTACATCTTACTTAGAAAGGGACATATGCAACAACAAACTAAAGGTACAGATCCTGACAAATTCTTGTGAAACATACGGCTAGATTTAGAGTTTTGTCGGTAACGACCCGCGTAGCTAACGCTGGCTTTTTTTTCCCCGCACCTTTTAAATACCGCTGGTATTTAGAGTTCACAGAAGGGCTGCGTTAGGCTCCAAAAAAGGAGCATAGAGCATAATTTACCGCCACTGCAACTCTCAATACCAGCGGTGCTTACGGACGCGGCCAGCTTCAAAAACGTGCTCGTTCACGATTCCCCCATAGGAAACAATGGAGCAGTTTGAGCTGAAAACAAACCTAACACCTGCAAAAAAGCAGCGTTCAGCTCCTAACGCAGCCCCATTGTTTCCTATGGGGAAACAGTTTCTAAGTCTACACCTAACACCCTAACATGAACCCCCAGTCTAAACACCCCTAACCTTACACTTATTAACCTCTAATCTGCCGCCCCCGCTATCGCTGACACCTGCATATTTTTTTTAACCCCTAATCTGCCACTCCGTACACCGCCGCAACCTACATTATCCCTATGTACCCCTAATCTGCTGCCCCTAACACCGCCGACCCCTATATTATATTTATTAACCCCTAATCTGCCGCCCCCAACATCGCCTCCACCTACCTACACTTATTAACCCCTAATCTGCCGACCGGACCTCACTGCTACTCTAATAAATGTATTAACCCCTAAAGCTAAGTCTAACCCTAACACCCCCCTAAGTTAAATATAATTTAAATCTAACAAAATAAATTAACTCTTATTAAATAAATTATTCCTATTTAAAGCTAAATACTTACCTGTAAAATAAATCCTAATATAGCTACAATATAAATTATAATTATATTGTAGCTATTTTAGCATAAATATTTATTTTACAGGCAACTTTGTATTTATTTTAACCAGGTACAATAGCTATTAAATAGTTAATAACTATTTAATAGTTGCCTAGTTAAAATAATTACAAAATTACCTGTAAAATAAATCCTAACCTAAGTTACAATTAAACCTAACACGACACTATCAATAAATTAATTAAATAAAATACTTACAATTATCTACAATTAAACCTAACACTACACTATCAATAAATTAATTAAATACAATACCTACAAATAAATACAATTAAATAAACTAACTAAAGTACAACAAATAAAAAAAGAACTAAGTTACAAAAAATAAAGAAATATTTTCAAACATTATAAAAATATTACAACAATTTTAAGCTAATTACGCCTACTCTAAGCCCCCTAATAAAATAACAAAGCCAACCAAAATAAAAAAAAATCCCCTACCCTATTCTAAAATACAAATAGAAAAGCTCTTTTACCTTACCAGCCCTTAAAAGGGCCTTTTGCGGGGCATGCCTCAAATAATTCAGCTCTTTTGCCTGTAAAAAAAAACATACAATACCCCCCAACATTACAACCCACCACCCACATACCCCTAATCTAACCCAAACCCTCCTTAAATAAACCTAACACTAAGCCCCTGAAGATCTTCCTACCTTATCTTCACCACGCCGGGTATCACCGATCGGTCCAGGCTCTGAAGTCTTCATCCAAGCCCAAGAGGGGGCTGAAGACGTCCATCCTCCGGCTGAAGTCTTGATCCAAGCGGCAGCTGAAGAGGTCCATCATCGGGGCTGAAGTCTTCATCCAATCAGCCAATCGGATTGAACTTGAATCTGATTGGCTGATTCCATCAGCCAATCAGAATTTTCCTACCTTAATTCCGATTGGCTGATAGAATCCTATCAGCCAATTGGAATTCGAGGGAAGCCATCTTGGATGACGTCCCTTAAAGGAACCGTCATTCTGTGTTAGGACGTCAGAAGAAGAGGATGGATCCACGCCGGAGGTCTTGAAGATGGAGCCGCTCGTTGACGGATGGAAGAAGATAGAAGATGCCGCTTGGATGAAGATGTCTACCGGTCCGGATCTCCTCTTCTGCCCAGATAGGATGAAGACTTCAGCCCCGATGATGGACCTCTTCAGCCGCCGCTTGGATCAAGACTTCAGCCGGAGGATGGACGTCTTCAGCCCCCGCTTGGGCTTGGATGAAGACTTTGGAGCCTCGACCGATCGGTGATACCCGGCGTGGTGAAGATAAGGTAGGAAGATCTTCAGGGGCTTAGTGTTAGGTTTATTTAAGGGGGGTTTGGGTTAGATTAGGGGTATGTGGGTGGTGGGTTGTTATGTTGGGGGGGTATTGTATGTTTTTTTTTACAGGCAAAAGAGCTGAATTCTTTGGGGCATGCCCCGCAAAAGGCCCTTTTAAGGGCTGGTAAGGTAAAAGAGCTTTTCTATTTGTATTTTAGAATAGGGTAGAGCATTTTTTTATTTTGGGGGGCTTTGTTATTTTATTAGGGGGCTTAGAGTAGGTGTAATTAGCTTAAAATTGTTGTAATATTTTTATAATGTTTGTAAATATTTTTTTATTTTTTGTAACCTACTTCTTTTTTTATTTTTTGTACTTTAGTTAGTTTATTTAATTGTATTTATTTGTAGGTATTGTATTTAATTAATTTATTGATAGTGTAGTGTTAGGTTTAATTGTAGATAATTGTAGGTATTTTATTTAATTAATTTATTGATAGTGTAGTGTTAGGTTTAATTGTAACTTAGGTTAGGATTTATTTTACAGGTAATTTTGTAATTATTTTAACTAGGTAACTATTAAATAGTTATTAACTATTTAATAGCTATTGTACCTGGTTAAAATAAATACAAAGTTGCCTGTAAAATAAATATTAATCCTAAAATAGCTACAATATAATTATAATTTATATTGTAGCTATATTAGGATTTATTTTACAGGTAAGGATTTAGCTTTAAATAGGAATAATTTATTTAATAAGAGTTAATTTATTTTGTTAGATTTAAATTATATTTAACTTAGGGGGGTGTTAGTGTTAGGGTTAGACTTAGCTTTAGGGGTTAATACATTTATTAGAGTAGCGGTGAGGTCCGGTCGGCAGATTAGGGGTTAATAATTGTAGGTAGGTGGAGGCGACGATGGGGGCGGCAGATTAGGGGTTAATAAATATAATATAGGGGTAGCCGGTGTTAGGGTCAGCAGATTAGGGGTACATAGGGATAACGTAGGTGGCGGCGGTGTGCGGTCGGCAGATTAGGGGTTAAAAATTTTTAATAGAGTGGGGGCGATGTGGGGGGCCCTCGGTTTAGGGGTACATAGGTAGTTTATGGGTGTTAGTGTACTTTAGAGCACAGTAGTTAAGAGCTTTATGAACCGGCGTTAACCCAGAAAGCTCTTAACTCCTGGCTTTTTGCTGCGGCTGGAGTTTTGTCGTTAGATTTCTAATGCTCACTTCAGCCACGACTCTAAATACCAGCGTTAGAAAGATCCCATTGAAAAGATAGGATACGCAATTGACATAAAGGGATCTGCGGTATGGAAACGTTGCGGCTGCAAAGTGAGCGTTAGACCCTTTCCTGACTGACTCTAAATACCAGCGGTAGCCCAAAACCAGCGTTAGGAGCCTCTAACGCTGGTTTTGACGGCTAACGCCAAACTCTAAATCTAGCCGATAGTGAAATATCCCAAGCCCATTTAGTCTGCCTATCCTAACATTGACAACTAAGCCGTTGAGACCTGGAGGCTCAGAGTGAAATCTAAGTGACTTGTGGTTGGGTGGTTCATAAATAAATATTTCTATACATATCTGATGATATTTTGGTACAATATATATCTATACCTATATATATATATATATATATATATATATATATATATATATACTGTATATATATGTATGTATACATGACTAAGGGTCCTGCATGACTCGAAACGTTGCTATTTTAATCCCATGTTGCTTGAATAAAATTATATATTTTTTAAAACAGTGCTGTTGCCAATTTGGACATTTTTGGATGTATATATCATGAGGTTGGCAGACCTCCCTGGCGTACATGCACTCATCACTTTGAAAGAAGATAAGCCTATACACTTGAAAGTGATTTTCTATTAGGTGCTCGACTTACCTTACTTGTTTGATATATATATATACAGTCCTCAGATAATCCGCACAACACCAACCTTGGTTACAACTCCCAGGTACACTGTTAATATTTATCCAGTTGCACTTGTGAACAACCTGAGACCGGCTCCAGCCCTAATAGGTATCCACAGACAGGCACTCACGGTGTAAATATCAAAAAGCGTTTATTTCAGCAAGGAATCAACATGACTTATGCCATAACATTTCGGTTTCAACCTGAACCTTGTTCACATGGAGTCAAACTTAAGTCTGTGGATACCTATAAGGGCTGGAGATGGTTTTAGAATGTTCACAAGTGCTACTTAATATATATTATATATATATATATATATATATATATATATATATATATATATATATATATATATATATATATATATAATATATATATTTATATATAGGAATATATATTTACATAGAACATATTCCGCTATGTGCAGAACATTCAATTGTGAAATATTTACAGTCAATAAATGCAAAGCTTTATTAAATATGAATATTGCATTAATATGCTTTAACATGTTTTCATCTACTTAACGGCAAAGGGTCCCAATGCACTTAGATATATGTCTATATATGTCTATATGTGTATACATATGTATACATATGTATTTATGTGTGTTTATATGTGTATTTATGACTGTCAATACATGAATACACACATAAATACATATGTACATATATATATATAGACATTTTTAAAGCTGTATATGTATTCTAAATGTGAAAAGCCTTTGCCTGCCTTTTTTTCTAACACCTGTGACCTGAGATCTCATATCTTTGAGCCTTTATAACTTTTGTGTGCAATACTTTTTTTTGACTAATTGTTATTAGATGGTGTTATTATGAGTGTAACTATACTGTGAAACATATTTTTGATGTGTTTTGTGCAACTTTTTAGTTTCACAAAATAGTTGACCAGAGTTCTAAAATCACTGTAATCATTTGAGCGTAAATCATGATTGTGCTCATGCGATCATGTTTACTTTACTTTACAAGAGGTAAGTCCGATGAGCACAAACCCTCGCGATAATCCCCTTATCGCTCAGGCACAAACATTTGCGCTCCACTTATAAGCTAGCCCTCAATAAATAATTACAGGGACAGTATACACCAGAATTTTTATTGTTTAAAAAGATAAATAATCCATTTATTACCCATTCCCTAGTTTTGCATAACCAACACGGTTATATTAATACACTTTTTACCTCTGTGATTAACTTGTATCTAAGCCTCTGCAAACTGCCCCCTTATTTCAGTTCTTTTGACAGACTTGCTTTTTAGCCAATCAGTGCTGACTCCTAGGTAACTCCACATGCACGAGCACAGTGTTATCTATATGACATACATGAATTAACACCCTCTAGTGGTGAAAAACTGTCAAAATGCCTTCAGATAAGAGGCGGGCTTCAAGGTCTAAGAAATTAGCATATGAACCTCCTAGGTTTAGCTTTCAACTAAGAATGACAAGAGAACAAAGCAAAATTGGTGCTAAAAGTAAATTGGAAAGTTCTGAGCTCTGAGCAGGCGGACAGACATCGCCGGAAATCAACCCGATCGAGTATGATCGGGTTGATTGACACCCCCCTGCTGGCGGCCCATTGGCCGCGAGTCTGCAGGGGGCGGCGTTGCACCAGCAGCTCTTGTGAGCTGCTGGTGCAATGCTGAATACAGCAAGCGTATTGCTCGCCGTATTCAGCGAGGACTGGCGGACCTAATCCGCACTGTCGGATCAGGTCCGCCAGACCTTGTTAAATAGAGGCCAATGTGTGGATTACAGCTGTGTCTGCACTTCCACTTTTAACAGGAATTTGGGAAGCCCACAATATTCAGAATTAAATTACAGGGAAAGGGAACAAAATAAATAATGAAAGTATATTGCAAAAGTTGTTTCAATACATACAATTAAACATTTTATACTAACATCTCAAAGTGTTTAATGTTTCTTTAACATAAATAAATTAGGGAAAAAAATGGAAATAAATCTCCCACATTCTGTTTATCTAAACTGTGTGCTTAAAGGGATATAAAACTTAAAGGGACACTAAACCCACATTTTTTCTTTTGTGATTCAGATAGAGCACACAATTTTAAGCAACTTTCTATTTTACTCCTATTATCAATTTTTCTTCGTTCTCTTGCTATCTTTATTTGAAAAAGAAGACCCTGGACAGCACTTGTTTATTGGTGGGTGAATGTATCCACCAATCAGCAAGAACAACCCAGATGGTTCACCAAAAATGGGCCGGCATCTAAACTTAAATTCTTGCATTTCAAATAAAGATACCAAGAGAATGAAGACAATTTGATAATAGGAGTAAATTAGAAATATTAAAATTGCATGCTCTATCTGAATCACGAAAGAAAAAAATTGGGTTCAGCGTCTCTTTAAACATTTTTCTTTATGATTCAGATAGAGTATACCATTTTAAACACTTTTCCAATTTACTTCTTGCTTTATTCTCTTGGTATCCTTTGTTGAAAAGCATACCTAGGCAGGCTCAGGAGCTGGGAGCAAGTTGCTGACTGGTGGTTGCACATGTCTTTTGTCACTGGCTTAACAGTTGTGTTCATCTAGCTGAGCTCCCAGTTGTGCATTCAATAAAGGATACCAAGAAAAAGAAACAAAATTGATAATAAAAGTAAATGGGAAAATTGCTTAAAAATGTATGTTCTATCTGAAAGATGAAAGAAAAAAATATGGGTTTTATGTCCCTTTAACTATTCCTGGTAATATCCTTATGATTATCCCTGACATTTTCTAATTCCTTTATGTTATGTGTCCCTCCCACCTCTAATGGCAGTCCATTGTATGTGCTCCATTCCATTTATTAAAGGGACACTGAACCCAAATTTTTTCTTTTGTAATTCAGAAAGAGCATGCCATTTTAAGCAACTTTCTAATTTACTCCTTTTATCAATTTTTCTTCGTTCTCTTGCTATCATTATTTGAAAAAGAAGGCTTTTTTTGGTTTCAGTACTCTGGACAGCACTTTTTTATTGGTGGATGAATTTATCCACCAATCAGCAAGGACAACCCAGGTTGTTCACCAAAAATGGGCCGGCATCTAAACTTACATTCTTGCATTTCAAATAAAGATACCAAGAGAATGAAGAAAATTTGATAATAGGAGTAAATTCGAAATTTGCTTAAAATTTCATGCTCAATCTGAATCACAAAATTTTTGGGTACAGTGTCCCTTTAAGCAGCCGATGCTGCTTTGGAGGCCCATCGTTTCAGGCAGAGCCTGAAACAGAAGTTAAGAAGCAGCGGTCAAGAGACTGCTGCTCCTTAACCTGCTCGCCACCTTTTAGGTGGCGGATTGAAATCCTCCCGATCTGAGGCGATTGAGATGAATGACAGCCCCTGCTAGAGGCCAATTGGCTACCAGTGAGCAGGGGGGCGACATTGCACAAGCATTTCACCAGAAGTATGCTGTCTGCATTTAGCGATGTCGAGCAGACGTGATTCCCTATAGCGAATCATGTTTGCTTAACACTTAATAAATCTACCCCTATTGATCCACCATGTATTCTGTAAAATTACCTTTTCCATAACACAAAAATAGCAATAGTGGAATATTCAATAGTAAAGCATTCATTTGTTGTCTTTTATCTCATTCAATAAACGCCTTTCTAATATGCCGCTAAGATCTGACATGCAGTCATAATTTACTCCTACGGTCAAATAGTAGTTGGAAAAAAAATATACTCCTACTATCCCATAGAAATTTGACATTATACAAAGGAATGTCGAATATGGCCATGGGTTGGGTCATTTGGCTTTTTTTCAGAGATGGATTTAATCATTTATTAGTGCATCACACAAAAATCTGTGCAAATTCAGATCTTTGTGTGTTTCACTATTACACAAATAAATCTGGCTCTAAAAAAAGCTGAATGCCTTAAATATTTCTTTGTATAAAAAAATGCACGTCTAATAGAAATAACATTTTTCAAATTTAAAATATATGGCGAGTGGCACACACTTTTATTTTAATGTGTGGTAATATTGACCCTGCATCATAGCAGAGGATTCTGGGTTATACATGCAAATATGGGTCGCGATCCGATAAAGATCATAGTTTGCGGCGCAAGTGAGGGAACCCCCGCCGCCTGCAGTTTCAGCTCGCAACTCGAGCTATCCTATATACGGCGCCGTCAGAGGCTAAAGTGCCGTAAGTCTGACAAACCAGCGATGTCCAGAAATCTGCATAAGCACAAATTTCTGGAGTCACCAGCCTACAAAACCTGACTACAGTTATAAAATCCCCCGTACTGTCTAACACGCCTCCCAAACATAGCCCGACACATCTAACCCTCTATCCGCTATCCCCCCTCACTATCCTAACAATAAAAAATGTATTAACCCCTAAACCGCCGCTCCCAGACCCCGCCGCCACCTAATAAAGTTATTAACCCCTAAACCCCCGCTTCCGGACCCCGCCGCTAGCTACATTAAATCTATAACCCCCTAATGTGAGCCCCTACCCAGCCGCCATCTATCTTACCTTCCCCCTAAAGTGAGCCCCTACCCCGCCGCCATCTACTTTACCTACCCCCTAAAGTGAGCCCATACCCCGCCGCAATCTATCTTACCTACCCCCTAAAGTGAGCCCCTACCCCGCCGCCATCTACCTTACCTACCCCCTAAAGTGAGCCCCTACCCCGCCGCCATCTATCTTAAATACCCCCTAAAGTGAGCCCCTTAAACCGCCGCCATCTATTTTAAAAATATTAACCCCTAATTTAATCCCCTACACCGCCGCCAGCTATATTAACTATATTAACCCTAATTATATTAGGGTTAATATAGTTAATATAGTTATTATATTATATATATTAACTATATTAACCCTAATTATATTAGGGTTAATATAGTTAATATCGTTATTATAATATATATATATTAAGTATAATAACCCTATCTAACTCTAACATCCCTAACTAAATTCTTATTAAAATAAATCTAATTAATATTAATATTATTAATTAAAATATTCCTATTTAAATCTAAATACTTACCTATAAAATAAACCCTAAGATAGCTACAATATAATTAATAATTACATTGTAGCTATTTTAGGGTTTATATTTATTTTACATGTAACTTGGTATTTATTTTAACTAGGTACAATAGCTATTAAATAGTTAATAACTATTTAATAGCTACCTAGTTAAAATAATTACCAATTTACCTGTAAAATGAATCCTAACCTAAGTTACAAATACACCTACACTATCAATAAATTAAATAAACTACCAATATCTAAACTAAAATACAATAAAACCAATCAGCCAATCGGATTGAACTTGAATCTGATTGGCTGATTCAATCAGCCAATCAGATTTTTCTACCTTAATTCCGATTGGCTGATAGAATCCTATCAGCCAATCGAAATTCGACGGACGCCATCTTGGATGACGTCATTTAAAGGTACCTCATTCGTCGGGAAGTCGTCGTGCCGGATGGATGCTCCGCT